>NW_025959106.1:0-53126 GCF_023159225.1 Perognathus longimembris pacificus | reverse complement strand
CTCATAGCCGAAGGTCAAATAAAAGTCTTCCACAATAAGGAAAAACTGAAACAATATATCTCCACCAAACCAGCTTTACACAAATCCTTAAAGATGTACTATACAGGGAAATAATCAGGATCCCAACACAGACAGAGAAATGAACCCTAATTAGTAAACACTAGATCAAGAAATGGGAAGACACAGCTTCAAACAAGACAGTGATAATGAAAGGAACAAACGATCACCTCTCAATCCTAACTGTCAACATTAATGGACTTAATTCTCCAATCAAACGACATAGGCTCATAAGTTGGATCAAAAATCAAGATCCATCTTTCTGCTGCCTCCAAGAGACACTCTATCCAGCACAAGTAAACATCTTCTAAAAGTGAAAGGCTGGAAACAAATCTATCAAGCAAATGGCCCCCATAAGCAGGCTGGAGTTGCAATCCTAGTATCAGACAAAATTGACTTCAAATTAAAAAAGGTAAGAAGAGACAAAGAAGGTTACTACATACTAGTAAAAGGATCTCTCCAACAGGAAGAAATAACCATCCTAAATATCTACACGCCAAATGCAGGAGCACCCAACTTCATCAAACAAACACTACTGGCTCTAAAAACATTCATAGACCCAAACACAATGATAGTGGGGGACTTTAACACTCCACTATCACCTCTGGACAGATCAACACGCCAAAAACTGAACAAAGAAACCACAGAACTAAACAATTGCATAGACCAACTAGACTTAATCGACATCTACAGAATATTCCACCCAGCAAGGACAGAATACACATTCTTTTCGGCAGCACACGGAACATTCTCCAAAATAGATCACATCTTAGGGCACAAAGAAAATCTGTACAAATTCAGAAGTATCAAATCATTCCTGCTTCTTTCAGACCACAATGGAATAAAATTAGAGCTCAACTCATTCAGCCACCACAGAAAATCCCACAATTCATGGAGACTAAAGAACACACTGCTGAACCATCAGTGGATCATTGAAGAAATTAAAACGGAAATTCAAATGTTTATGGACTTCAACCAAGTTGAGGGCACAAAGTACCAGCTCCTTTGGGACACAGCAAAGGCAGTACTTAGAGGAAAATTTATATCTCTGAGTACATACATCAACAAACTGGAGAAACAGCAACTCAGTAATTTAAGGAAGCACCTTAATTTTCTGGAGAGAGAAGAGCAAGCCAAACCCCAAGTCAATAGACGGAAGCAAATATTAAAATCAAATCAGAATTAAATCAATTAGAGACGAAAAAAACCATCGAAAGAATCAACAAAACAAAGAGTTGGTTCTTGAAAAAATCAACAAGATAGACAGACCCCTGGCAAACCTGACCAAAGAACGAAGGCAGCACACTCAAATAAACAAGATAAGAGATGAAACAGGTAGCATCACCACAGAAATAACCGAAATTCAGAAAATAATAAGGGGCTATTTTGCAAACCTTTATGCCAACAAATTCGAGAACTTGGAAGAAATGGATGATTTCCTAGAAAAAATTGATACCCCCAAACTCAACTATGAAGACTTAAACCTTCTAAACAGACCCATATCCAGTATTGAAATAGAAACAGCAATAAATGATCTCCCATCCAAGAAAAGCCAGGTCCAGATGGATTCACAGCAGAATTCTACAAGGCCTTCAAAACAGAACTCACTCCAATATTTCTCAAACTCTTCAATGAAATTGAAAGAGAACGTTCACTGCCAGACTCATTTTATGAAGCCAGTATAACCCTCATCCCCAAAACCAGGCAGGGACTCATCACGGAAAGAGGACTACAGACCAATCTCCCTGATGAACATAGATGCAAAAATTCTCAACAAAATTCTGGCCAATCGACTTCAACAAGTCATCAAAAAAATCATACACCACGATCAAACTGGATTCATCCCAGGGATGCAAAGCTGGTTTAATATACGCAAGTCAGTTAATGTAATCCACCACATCAACCGGAGCAAGGTAAAGAACCACATGGTTTTATCGCTGGATGCGGAAAAAGCGTTCGATAAAATCCAGCACCCATTTATGCTAAAAGCCCTGGAAAAACTGGGATTCCAGGGAACATTCCTGAATATAATCAAGGCAGTTTATGACAAACCAACAGCAAGCATAACTCTAAATGGTGAAAAACTAAAGCCATTCCCTTTAAAATCAGGAACAAGGCAGGGATGTCCACTCTCTCCCCTGCTCTTCAACATAGTACTAGAATTCCTAGCCAGAGCAATTAGGCAAGAAGAGAATATAAAGGGGATCCAAATAGGAAAAGATGAAGTTAAACTTTCTCTCTTCGCAGATGACATGATCCTATACCTAAAGAATCCCATAGACTCTACCCCCAAGCTACTAGAGCTGATACAAAACTTTGGCAAAGTTGCAGGATATAAAATAAACCTTCAAAAATCAACGGCCTTTCTCTATGCTAACAACCCGAAGACCGAGGCTGAAATCAGGAAAGCAACTCCTTTTGCAATAGCCCCCAAAAACATAAAATACCTAGGAATAACCTTAACCAAGAAGTGAAAGACCTCTTTGAAGAGAACTTTAAAAGCTTGAAGAATGAAATTAAGTCAGAACTAAGAAAATGGAAAAACCTCCCATGCTCCTGGATTGGGAGGATTAATATAATCAAAATGGCAATATTGCCAAAGGCTATCTACAAATTCAATGCAATACCCATTAATATCCCAACACCATTCTTTAATGAAATAGAGGAAGCAATCCAGAAATTCATATGGAACAATAAAAGACCTAGAATAGCAAAACACTCCTAAGCAGAAAGAACAGTGCTGGAGGAATTACAATACCCAACTTCAAGCTGTATTATAAAGCTATAGTAATAAAAACAGCTTGGTATTGCACCGGAACAGGCCTGAAGACCAATGGAACAGAATTGAAGACCCAGAATTAAACCCACAGAACTATGCCTACTTAATCTTTGATAAAGGAGCTAAAACAATAGTATGGAAGAAAGATAGTCTCTTTAACAAGTGGTGCTGGCAAAACTGGCTCAACACATGCAAGAAACTAAAACTAGATCCTTATATATCACCCTGCACCAAAATCAATTCCAAATGGATTAAAGACCTTGAAATCAAAACAGGCACCCTGAAGACACTAAAGGAAGGAGTAGGAGAAACACTTGGGCTCTTGGCACAGGACAGAACTTCCTTAACAAAGACCCTGAAAGGCTACAAATCAAAGAAAGGTTGGACAAATGGGATTGCATCAAACTCCAGAGCTTCTGCACGGCAAAGGACATAGCTCTCAAGATAAACAGAAAGCCCACAGACTGGAGAAAATCTTACCGGACATTCAACAGACAAAGGCCTCATCTCTAAAATATATGCAGAACTAAAAAAATTACCTTCTTCCAAAACAAAACTGCAAAGAACCAACAGCCCCCTCATCAAGTGGCTAAAGACTTACAAAGAAACTTCTCTGATGAGGAAATGAGAATGGCCAATAGACATATGAAAAAATGCTCTACATCACTGGCCATAAAGGAAATGCAAATCAAAACAACATTGAGATTCCATCTCACCCCAGCAAGAATGTCATATATCAAGAAAACTAATAATAACAATTGTTGGAGGGGATGTGGCCAAAAGGGAACCCTACTTCATTGTTGGTGGAATGTAAACTGGTTCAGCCACTCTGGCAAGCAGTATGGAGATTCCTCAGAAGGCTCAATATAGAACTCCCCTATGACCCAGCAGCCCCACTGTTGGGTATCTATCCAAAAGACCACAAACAAAATCACAGTAATGCCACCAGCACAACAATGTTCATCGCAGCACAATTTGTCATAGCGAGAAGCTGGAACCAACCCAGATGCCCCTCCATAGATGAATGGATCAGGAAAATGTGGTACATTTACACAATGGAATTTTATGCCTCTATCAGAAAGAATGACATTGTTCCATTTGTAAGGAAATGGAAGGACTTGGAAAAAGTTATACTAAGTGAAGTGAGCCAGACCCAAAGAAACATGGACTCTATGGCCTCCCTTATTGGGAATAATTAGTACAGGTTTAGGCAAGCCATAGCAGAGCATCACAAGGCCCAATAGCTATACCCCTTAGGAACACATAAGATGATGCTAAGTGAAATGAACTCCATGATATGGAAACAAGTGATATATCACAGTTATAACTACTTTCAACGTCCTATGTGTATGTGTAGTTTCTATTATGATGATGTTTTGTATCACCTTCCTATGTTTGTACCTACACTATCTCTGTAATCTTATCTGAGTATATTGGAAACCGTGTTTACTGGTATTGGAAGTAGGAAATTCAAAGGGAATACCAAATTCGAGAGACACGGGGTAAAAAAAGAGAAATAACTACAAAAGCAATACTTGCAAAACTGTTTGGTGTAAGTGAACTGAACAACTGGGCGGGGGGGAGGGGAAGGGGGGGAGGGAGGGGGGCATGAGGGACAAGGCAACAAGCAGTACAAGAAATGTATCCAACGCCCAACGTATGATACTGTAACCTCTCTGTACGTCAGTTTGAAAATAAAAATTTGAGAAAAAAAAAAAAAAAAAAAAAAAAAAAAGAAAAACTGAAACAATGTATCTCCACCAAACCAGCTTTACAGAAAATCCTCAAAGATGTACTATACAGGGAAAATAATCAAGATCCCAATACAGACAGAGAAATGAACCCTAAATAGAAAACCAGAATATTAGATCAAGAATTGGGAAGACACAGCTTTTAACAAGATAGCTACAATGAAAGGACAAATGATCATCTCTCAAACCTAACTCTCAACATTAATGGACTTAATTCTTCATTCAAACGACATAGGCTCATTACTTGGATCAAACATCAAGATCCGTCTTTCTGCTGCCTCCAAGAGACACATCTATCTAGCAAAAGCAAACTTCTTCTAAAGGTGAAAGGCTGGAATAAAATCTACCAATAAATGGCCCCCAAATGCAGGCTGGAGTGGAATTCTAGCATCAGATAAAATCGACTTCAAATGAAAAATGGTAAGAAGAGACAAAGAAGGTTACTACATACTAATAAAGCGATGTCTCCTACAGGAGGATATAACCATCTTAAATATCCACACACCAAATACAGGAGAACCCAACTTCATCAAACCAACACTACTGACTCTAAAATCACTCATAGTCCCAAACACATTGATTGTTGGAGACTTTAACACTCCACTGTCACCTCTGGACAGACCAACAGGCCAAAAACTGACCAAAGAATCCACAGAACTAATCAACTGCATAGACCAACTAGACTTAACCAACATCTACAGAATATTCCATCAAGCAATACCAGAATACACATTCTTTTCAGCAGCCCATGAAACATTCTCCAAAATATATCACATCTTAGGGCACAAAGAAAATCTGTACAAATTCAGAAGTATCAAAATCATTCCCTGCCTTCCCTCAGACCACAATAGATTAAAATTAAAGCTCAACTCAAACAGCCACCACACAAAATGATACAATCCATGGAGACTAAGCAACACACTGCTGAACCATCAGTGGGTCATTGAAGAAATTAGACCAGTAATTCAATATTTATGGCATTCAACCAAGGTGAGTGCACAAAGTACCACCTCCTTTGGGACACAGCAAAGGCAGTACTCAGACGAAAATTTATATCTGAGTGCCTACACCAACAATCTGGATAAACAGCAACTCAACAACTTACGGAATCACCTTAATCTTCTCAAAAGAGAACAAGAAGCCATACCCCCAAGTCAATAGATGGAAGCAAATAATTAAAATCGAATCAGAATTAAATATACTTGAGAGGGAGAAAAAAAACCATCGCAACAATCAACAAAACAAAGCCTTGGTTCTTTGAGAATATTAACAAGATAGTCAAATTCCTAGCAAACCTGACCAAAAAACGATGGCAGCACACCCACATAAACAAGATCCGAGATAAAACAGGTAACATCACCACAGAAACAACCAAAATTCAGAACACAATAAGGGACTATTTTTCAAACCTTTGTGCCAACAAATTCAAGAACCTGGAAGAAATGGATGATTTTCTAGAAAAAATTGATACCCCCAAACTCAACCATGAAGATTTAAACCTTCTAAACAGACTCATACCCAGCCTTGAAATAGAAACAGCAATAAGTGATTTCCCATCAGAGAAAAGCCCATGTCCAGATGGATTCACAGCAGAATTCTACAAGGCTTTCAAAACAGAAGTCACACCAATATTTTTCAAAATCTTCAATGAAATTGAAAGAGAACGTTCACTACCAGACTTATTCTATGAAGCCAGTATAGCCCTCATCCCAAAACCAGGCAGGGACTCATCAACAAAACAGAACTATAGAACGATTTCCCTGATGAACATAGATGCAAAAATTCTCAACAAAATTCTGTCCAATCGACTTCAACAGGTCATCAAAAATATCATACACCATGTTCAAACTGGATCCATCCCAGGGATGCAAAGTTGGTTCAATATACGCAAGTCAATTAATGTAATCCACCACATCAACCAGAGCAAGGTAAAGAACCACATGGTTATATCTCTGGATGCAGAAAAGGCGTTCGATAAAATCCAGTACCCATTTATGATAAAAATCCTGGAGAAATTGGGATTCCAAGGAACATTCCTGAATATAATAAAGGCAGTTTATTACAAACCAACAGCAAGCATAATTCTAAATGGTGTAAAGCCAAAGCCATTCCTTTGAAAATCAGGAGCAAGATTGAGATGCCTGCTCTCTCCCCTCCTCTTTAACATTCCTAGCCAGAGCAATTAGGCAAGAAGAAAACAAAAAGGGGATCCAAATAGGAAAAGATGAAGTTAAGCTTTCTCTCTTTGCAGATTACATGATCCTATACCTAACGAACACCATAGACTCTACTCCCTAGCTACTAGAGCAGATCCAAAACTTTGGCAAAGTTGCAGGATATAAAATAAACCCTCGAAAATCAACAGCCTTTCTATATGCTAATAACACGAAGACAGAGGCTGAAGTCAGGAAAGCAACTCCCTTTGCAATAGTCTCAAAAACATAAAATACCTAGAAATAACCTTAACCAAAGAAGTGAAAGACCTCTATGATTAGACTGTTTGGTGTAAGTGAACTGAACATCTCCGTGGGGGGGGGGGGAAAGGAAAGGGGGAGGAGGGAGAGGGGTATGAGGGACAAGGTAACAAACTGTACAAGAAATGTATCCAGTGCCTAAAATATGAAACTGTAACCTTTCTGTACATCACTTTGATAATAAAAATTTGAAAAAAAAAAAAAAGAACTAAGGAAATGGAAAAACCTCCCATGCTCCTCGATTGGGAAGATTAATATAGTCAAAATGGCAATATTGCCAAAAGCTATCTACAAATTCCATGCAATACCCACTAATATCCCAACACCATTTTTTAATGAAATTGAGGAAGCAATCCAGAAATTTATATGGAAAAATAAATGACCCCCCGACTAGCAAAAACAATCCTAAGCAGAAAGAACAATGCCGGAGGAATTACAATACCAAACTTCAAGCTGTATTATAAAGCTATAGCTATAAAAACAGCTTGGAATTGGCAATGGAACAGGCCAGAAGACCAATGGAACAGAATTGAAGATCCAGCAGTGAACACACAGAACTAAGCCCCCTTAATCTTTGATAGAGGAGCTAAAAAAATACGATGGAAGAAAGATAGCCTCTTTAACAAATGGTGATGGCAAAACTGGTTCAACACCCACAACAAAGCAAAATTAGATCCTTATATATCATCCTGCACCAAAATCAATTCCACATGGATCAAAGATCTTGAAATTATAACAGATACCTTGAAAGCACTAAAAGAAGTAGGAGAAACACTTGGGCTCCTTGGCACAGGACAGACCTTCCTTAACAAAGAGCCATAAATGCTACAAATCACAAAAAGGACGAGCAAATGGGATTGCATCAAATTGCTGAGCTTCTGCAGGGCAAAGGACATAGCTCACAAGATGAATGGAAAGCCAACAGATTGGGAAAAGATCTTTATCAGCCATACAATGAACAAAGACCTCATATCTAAAATATATGCAGAACTACAAAAAATTAAATTCCTCCAAAACAAAACCGCAAAGAACCAACAGCCCCCTCAACAAGTGGGCTAAAGACTTACAAAGAGAGTTCTCTGATGAGGAAATGAGAATGGCCAAGAGTCATATGAAAAAGTGCTCTACATCTCTGGCCATAAAAGAAAGGCAAATCAAAACAACACTGAGATTCCATCTCACCCCAGTAAGAATGACCTATATCAAGAAAACTAACAATAATAAATGTTGGAGGGGATGTGGACAAAAGGGAACCCTACTTCATCGTTGGTGGGAATGTAAACTTGTTCAGCCACTCTAGCAAGTGGTATGGAGATTTCTCAGAAGGTAAACATAGAGCTCCCTTATGATCCAGCAGCCCCACATTTGGCATCTACCCAAAGACCACAGAGAAGAACACACAAAAGCCACCAGCACAACAATATTCATCACAGCACAATTTGGCATAGCTAAAATATGGATCCCACCCAGTAACGCTCAGTAGATGAATGGATCAGGAAAATGTGGTACATATACACAATGGAATTTCATACCTCTGTCTCAAAGAATGACATTGCCGCATTTGTAAGGAAATGAAAGGACTTGGAAAAAATTATCCTAAGTGAAGTGAGCCAGACCCAAAGAAACATGGATTCTATGCTATGAATAGGATTCCCTATTCTCATAGGGAATAGTTAGCTCAGGTTTAGGCTAGTCACAGCAGAGGATCACAAGAGCCCAACAGCAATACTCTTATGAACACATAAGATGAGGCTAAGTGAAACAACCTCCATTTTATGGAAACAACTGTTATATAACTGCTGTAATTACTTTCAACATGCCATGTGTAACTGTAGCTTCTACTGTTGATGATGCTCTTGTATCCCCTTCCTGCGGTTGTACCTTCACTATCAGTTTATCTTATTTGAGTACTTTGGAAACTGTATATACTGGTATTAGAATTAGGAAAGTGAAAGGGAATACCAAAACCGAGAGATACAAGATAAAAAGACAAACGACTACAAAGGCAATGCTTTCAAAACTGTTTGGTGTAAGCCAAGTGAACAACTCTGGGGGGAGAGGGGCAGGGGGAGGGGAGGGTAAGTGAGGGAGGAGGTAACAAACAGTATAAGAAATGTATCCAATGCCTAACATATGCAACTGTAACCTCTCTGTACATCACTTTGACAATAAAGAAGAAAAAAGACAATAAATATTTTTAATGATTCTGAAACACCTAACATTTCTGAGAGTTATAACATATAATGCTTAAGATTCTCATGTTAAAAACTAACATTTAGAATCAACACTCTCTTTCTCTGGCAATAGGAAAACTACCAACACATACACTGTTTGTGAATAAAGGTAAACATTTCCCTCAAAGAACTGCTAATCACCATACATTTCCTTTCTTCCTTCCTGTTATTTACTTCAGCAATTCTCTGGCCATAATCTGAGTGAAACCAGCCAAAAGGTACAGACACTGAGGCAGGTAGGGACAGATAGCATGAACACACCAAGGTGGCTGAGGCCTGAGCTATTTTGGATACTATAACCTCAACATTAGGCACAGGTAGTGAGAGAGGAAGAGAGAGATCAGGAAAAGTAGAAGCCAAATGGCTGCTAGGTATAAAAATCTAGAGAAGTGTGGACTCAAGACAGTTGTCAGAAGCTGCAACACAAAAATGAATAAGATGGAAATTAGATGGGATGTTCAAGGAAATAACCAAACGAGAACATAAAACAAACTAAGTCCAAGCTAGGACAGCGAAAAGAGTAGCGCAAAATTCGGGAGGTGGCAAACATGGCCTGCGTTTATTAAAAAAAAAAAAAAATAAGCTTCTCCACAAGCACAAACATCTCTCCAGCCTTCCTTCTCTCTCTACTCATAGAATAAGCATTCCCTCCTCTGCAGCTTTTGCTAGCAAGAGACACGTGATCTTTTTGTTAGATTATGAAACAAATACCAGTGATGAGCCAAAAACTTAAATATAGTAAAAGAGTTGGGACAGCACTGTGTTCACTCTGTGAGAAATATCCAACAGGAATGTGCAGTGTCTTTATTCAACAACATTTCTTTACTCGAATCACAAAGATTATGATTAAAGCATGTCTTTAACCCTCTCATATCTTGCTATCCTATTTATTCTTGTGTTAGACATTTACAATGACCACTCTTAGGAATCTAGAAAGTTCTGAGGAAGTACTGGCGGCGGGGGGGTGGTGCTTATGATTACTTCCCAAAGCATAAGGGTGAAAAACAGCAGCTCATCAAGTGGAGGCAAGGGGAGAGCGGGAGACAAATGAAGGGGAAGGGGGGAATTGTAGTCAAGAATTCATTGTACATACTACAAAAGTAAGAAAACGGAAGGGTGGGCAGAGGAAGGAGGGGCAAGAATGTTGAAAGGGGTGAGGTGGGTTAAGATGGGCCATATTCATAAACTGCTTTGTCAAATGGCAACTCCTTTGCACAAATACTTAAAGATAGTTTTTGTAAGAACTCAGAAGCTCTTCCCTTCACAGTAGTAGGACAAATTATTAGTTCTTACGCACAGGGACTAGAGTCTTTCAGGTCAGTTGTGTTTTGGTGGGGTTTTGGTTTTTGAGCCAGCACTGAAAATTGAACTCAGAGACTGGGCTATGTCCCTTAGCTTTGTCACTCCATACTGGCCTGCTACCCCATGAGAAATAGCACAATTTCGGGTACTTTGGTGGTTCATGGAGGATGGATGTCATGGACTTCCCTGCCCAGGGCGGGTTTCAAAGCACAATCCTCCAAACTCATGAGGATCTGGGATTACAGGCCTGAGCCACAGGCTCCAGTTTCTAATGAGCTTTGGTCATCAAAAAAGTGGTAGTATAATTTTAAGGTTCACAGACATTAGTGCTACCTTTGGATCCTATGATATAAAGCCCCAAAGACCCGTCCTTTAAATAACTAATCAAATAAAAAATAAACAATTGTCTTATAATTAAATAATCATAAGACAGGGAAATAGAGACAAAATAATCATTAGTAATATAAACATAAAAATGGAAAAAAGCTTACCAAAGAGTTGATTCCTATATAGTTTAAGACTATAGGGAAAGTAAGCTGGAAGCCAGTGGCTGTAGCCAGTAATCCTAGCTATTCAGGAGGCTGAGATCTGAGGATCGAGGTTCTAACCCAGCCTGGACAGGAAAACTCTGTGAGACTCTTCTCTTCAATTAACCACCAAAAAGCTGGAAGTGGAGCTATTGCTCAAGTGACAGAGTGCTAGCCTTAAGCAAAAAAAGCTCAGGGACTGTGTCCAAGCCTGAGTTCAAACCCCGGGAACAGCAAAAATATAGGTAGGTAGGTAGGTAGGTAGGTAGATAGATAGATAGATAGATAGATAGATAGATAGATAGATAGATAGATAGAGTTTGTGTTGCAATGGAAAACCATGCACTCTACATCACTCTCTTCCTAATTCATTCCACTACTATGTAACAGGATAAATAGCAGAGAATAGCAAAGGAAAATAAATATTTGTTAATTGGCGATGTCTTTCTTGCTATAGTCATATAGTTTCTTTCGAAGTGCAATGGGCTTCTCTTTCTCACTTGGAAAAGTCCACTTTGACTCTATTTACATATTCCATTTCAATTACTTCTGAACTAAAGAAACAATAAAACCACTGTTTCAGTCTTAAAATTCTTCTTTGAACCATTATCGAATCATAATAGTTACTTCTTTGGTAATTAAAGTAACACATAGTCACTTGGCCTCTGTATACTTCCATGCCATCATGACTGGTCATGATTTCACTTAAGAAAATGATCCCTTAATAGAAACAACATGTCACTTTATGGGACGTGGGAGGTGTTTTGCTATGGGTCATGAACATCCCTCTGCTCCACAATAGATTGAATACTAAGTGCAGGCCCTGGAAAGGCAGGGCCCTGCCACCTGAGTCCCATATGCGTAAGTTCCAAGCTGAGGGAAAGTCAGGTCAAACAACACCAATGCAATGGAAGGAAACCAGAGTTTAGATTCCTGCTACAGAATTGCAAAGCAGAGTACAGGAGAGGGGCCTGACTAGAATGAGGGTTGTTTGGGAGAGTGCACCTTCTAGTTTGTTCTTCTATACATGGATGGCCACAACATGAAGCCCACTGGGGTAATGTGTGCTCCATGAAAGCCTGGTGGAGTCACATTTCTACATCTACTCTTAAGTTTCCTGTATTTACTCTTGAGTTTCAACCATTCTTAATCTTCTCATCATATCCCATAAATGTGAAAGCAGTGTGAAGCTTTAAAATGCTAGTTGCACATGATTACAATTAAACAATGTGGAGACTCCTAAGAAATGGGAAATGATGAGGAAGGGATACATGATGCGTGTAGGAATTCTTTGTGACTGATTATAAAATTCTTTTTTCTGGGATTTCTGCTTCAAGACTGATGGTAGAAGCAAAGGTTTTCCTGCTTTAAAAAAAAGGTGTAAAAGAATAAAATGTCCTAGACTTCTTAATCCAAAGATACCTTGTGTTATAACAATTAGACATTTTCATATTCATAAAATGGTAACATAAATTTTATTACCACACCAGCATTTCATTTATTCCTAGCCTGATTTCCAGACTAATCTCAACATTCAAGAAAATATCTCAAAAGTAGCTGAAATTTAGGGCATTGAATAACATTGCACAGAAGAAAAGCATATACAAGAACATAAAAAGCTATGGTTTCTTCACTGATGTAATTTCACAATGTTAGAGTTTTTCTTTTATTAAAAACTACCAGTTGCAAAGACATGACTGGAAAGTTCAGGCACATGGGTCCGCCTTCCTGCCTCAGGTCCTGGGCAACTACCAGACAATCTGCAGGGTTATGAGATAAAGTCACGAATACAGTGTGTTTGGCTAAATATTTTTAATAGATTATAATACCTCTGTTTGGCTCAAATAAATTATCCAGCCTTATTTGGTCCACTTTCCCATTTCATGGTTGGCTGATCATTGAATTCTCTCAGAAAGCAAAGCAATGAAGAAAAGGGGAAAAAAGAAGAAAGATGAAAAAAGGAGGAGGAAGGGGAAAAAAGAAGAAAGGTGAAAAAAGGAGGAGGAAGGAAGGAAGGGGGCCTGAGGAGGAGGACAGAGGACAGAGGAGCAAAATTCAGGAAGTCGGGAAGTCAGGTACTGGTGGCCTATGCCTACAATCCTAGCTATTCAGAAATGAGATCTGAGGATCACAGTTCAAAGCAAGCCTGGGCAGGAAAAGTCTACAAGACACTAAGCTCCAACCACCAGATAGTTCAGAGTAGAGCTGAGTGCCAGCCTTGAGCAAAAGATACTCAGTGCCCAGGCCCTGAGTTCAAGCCCCAGGTCTGTCAAAACAAAAAGTCATTTTTATGTTCCAGACTTCCTTGAAGCCCATAGTTTGAAACGATATACGGAAGGGAAAACTATCACTCAACAAAGCTCAATAGCTTGTAGAGCTGCTGTGTCATTCTATTGCATGTCCTACCAGACACGTATAAAATGTGCTTTGCTTGGCCAAAGAGCTATCCACAACTCCCTGCTCAAACACCTGATGACAGTGGACATTCATTTCAATGGGAACAAGATAGTCTTTCAATTTTCCTTCTGTTGTACTCGTTACAATGTGGCCAGATTTACACTCTCTCTGTGAAATGCATTGGATTTCTCAGTCAATATTGGCTACAATATTAGTAATTTCTCAAGATCTTGCCTGTCATTTAAATGCAGATACAAAACTCACAGTCTCCTCCTGGATTCCATTTCAGTTTCAACATAGAACCATCATCATTTTACCAAAGACCAACTTTCTTACAGCATAGTTTCTATAAATAATGCACAAATAAATACTCTGCATATGCAAATTCAACCAATTACAGATTGTACATCTTTAAGGGAAAAGCAGTGCATCTGTACTAAAACACATTCACACTGTTTTCTTGTCATAATGCCCTATAATATGGTATAAAATCTAGTTACACATTATTTCAATTATATTACTTACTGTAAGCAATCTAGAGAAGACAAAGTATATGAAGGATGTTTGTAGTTTATATGCAAATATTATACTGTTTTATATCAAAAGAACTTCATTAGCCACATGGGTTGTAGAGCCAACCCACTTCAGATACTAAGGGACATTGTAATTTGGGGGAAAGTTATGTTGCAGATACTATTTGGCCAGCTAAACATTAACTGCTCAACAAAACTCTAGTGTTAACAATAACTATATTAAAAAGTTAATGGCAGCAGCAACTTGTTGACAAGACTCTATGTGCGTATGTGTGAAGAATAAAAGCTCAAAGGAGCAAGGTGCCAGTGGCTCATGTCTGTAATCCTCAAGAGAATGATTTCTGAGAATCAAGGTTCAAAGAAAGCATGCACCAGAAAGTCTCTTATCTACAATTAATCACCAAAAAATCAGGAAACAGAGCTGTGGTTCAAGTGGTAGACCACTATCCTTGAGTGCAAAGGCTAAGGGATAGCACTCAGGACCTGTGTACAAGCCCTGGTGCAGGCACCAAAAAGTAAAAAAGCACAAAGAAAAATGAAAAAATGCACAGAAACATGTCAAAAACTGGGATGACTTAAAGGCTTTAAAAAAATCTCAGACTTTAAGGCAGACGGATGGGGTGAGAGATGTTGATGTTTGTGATGTATATCACAGTGGGTTACATTGTGCATTTCCCCAACTTTCTAGTGCTAACAGATTAAGGAATATGTTCCTCACTTTCAGTGAGGAACATTGAGCTCTTTTGGAAGAAAAGGGAGAAGGAAGAGGAGGAAAAGAGGTGAGAAGAGTGGGAGAAGAGGCGAGAGGAACCGATAACAAAGAAGACTATCTAGACATATATTCTGACTCCCAGTTATACCATAATGTACAAGCCAGAGCTTGCTACAATTTACTCAATTAGAGTAAATATGATCATTGTATTTTATAACGTGTGAATATATTTTAAATACAAGAATTAAAGCTTCATGTCCATAACGAAGAACAGAACGCCTATAAATTGAAATTATAATTTTTTTTTTTTACATTTTAGGTGTCAAAGCCTATAAATATGCCCTTATAACAAAAACTGCATGAATCTAGTGATCAATGTAAGGAACACATTATGAAGGGAAATGAATACATTTCAACTACCATTCATGAAGAGAATAAGGCCTTCAACTGAAGAGGCAGTGACATCTCTGGAGGCAATGACGTCAGAAGTGTCATCGCAATTCCAAATTATCCTGTACTCATAGAAATTCCAAATTTGGAGGGGAAGAAGTTCCACAGTAAGTTGAATGACAGTATTAATTCCACTTATTCTAGCTGTTGGAATACTAGCCCAAAGTTCATGGCTGTGGCTGTATCTACTATACACAAGTGCAACATTGACTGCATTTCAGGTATCTTAGAGCTGATGGGTTGGAGAAACTATTTGCTTTCTCTACTGATTTTGTCCATCACCAAAGAAGACAAGGGATAGCTCGCAATTCAATTGGGAAGAAACTGGTGGAGCAGTGAACTTCTATTTAGCTCAGTTCCTCCTATCTCCACGTAAGAATCACCATTGTTAACACAAATTGGGGAGGGATGGGGGCATTGTGAAATTCCATGGCACTTTAAACCACCCCACCAAACTTCACCCATCTTGGCAAGCCAGGTTAGGTAGCAATGCTTCTAGGTGTAGCCAGTCATATCCTGGATTTCAGGTTTCAGCCTGCAGCTCAGAGTCATCCATAAACAGTTTTCACATTCTCCACTTCCACCAAACCACCCCAGAAAGTCTCTAACATGGTAAGGAGGGCACCCAAACAATTTTTCATGATAGGTCTTGGATGGCTTCCATTTTGGTCATGTCACAGTGTTGATTTTACACCCTTACAAAGCAATCAGAAGCAGAGCAGACTGTGGCCTTGAAAGAATGCTTGCTCCCACACATCGAATAAGGTACAGTGAATTGAAATTCCATATAGTATTGGTATCCTTTTACATAATTACCAACGGAATTACTACAGTGAGAAAGGGAAAGGAAGCCAGACATCGTGGCACACTTCTGTTTCCCAGATACTGGGGAACAGAGGTAGGGAGGAGCACAGTCTTGAGACCACCTGATCAAATGAAAAGCAGGGGAGGGAGGGGAGGAGGAGTTAAAGGGGAAGAAGAGTGAAAAGGGCAGAGGAAAAGGGAGAAAGGTGGAAGAGATAGAGGAAGGGGAGGGCTGGCCAGCCCAAAAGACTATCCTAAGATAACTCAAAAGCCAAAAAAAAAAAAAAAAAAAAGGAACTGGAGGAGTGGTTTAAATGAAGCAAGGAAAAGGCCTCAAGTTCCAAGCCAAGCATCACAGAGCAAGAATTGGAAGAATTAGCTTCTTCATTTGTAAACAAGGCAGACAAAAGAGAACAAGAACACCCCTTCAAAAGGCAACTTGTCCTTGTCCACTCTCAGCAGAAAAGTCACTGAGCATGTCATGTCCAGCCTGTTGGATTCATTAGGCCTCAGAAAGACTTACTGGGGACATTCGTGGGGGCACCCTCATCACTGTGCCCTGTTCTGTGTCACAGGAAGTGGAGAATATCTGCCATTTTCATTTCCATAACATTCACCATCTCAAGTTGCTTATTCAAGTTTCTTAAGGTAAAACTGTTTCTGTTCTCTATATCATTGAAAATGTATACAGCAAGACATGGAGTTTTATATGCTCAAATCCACTGGATTAGCAAAGGAACACAAAGGCTCTGACACCAGGGGGAAGAATGCTCTATCTCAAAGCAAGCGTGACCATTTACGTCCATCACCATACTGGGGCGACCTCAATCCATCACCAGGATCTGTACTGCTCCCACTTGGGAATGAGGGGTACTTGTGCTTGTTGGCATTTACTCCCATTTTGTAAATAGTCATTTCATAAGTATAGAGGATACCTTAAGAAGTATCTACTTTCTGTGTATGCTCATACTAGGGCTTGAACTCAGGGCCTGGGCAATGCCCCTTAACTTTTTTGCTCAAGGCTGGCTTTCTATCACTTGAGCCACAGCTCTACTTTGGCTTTTTGGTGGCTATTGAAGGTGAGAGACTCATGGAAATTCCTGCCTAGGCTGGCTTTGAATCTCAACCTTCAGATTGCAATCTCCTAAGAAGCTAGAATTATAACTGAGCCACCACCAGATGGCTTCTAGTCTCACTTTTTACCTGTAGCTGTTAAACACTCCACACAAGAAGTTCTCAACTTTAATCTCACTATTCATAGAATAGAATAGACTATCATCATATAGAACAGGCTGTCCATTCTATATTAAAAATCATGTTTAGAAAGTGGCTCAGGTGGTAGAGCTGAAGAGCTCAGGGACAGAGCCCAGGCCCAGAGTTCAAGCCCCATGACCAAGAAAAAAAATATCATGTTTCTTTCATTTGGAATATCAGCAGATCAGCTACCAGTGTACCTTTATCTACCTATCCATCAATTCTTAGAAATTCAAAAGGCAACCAACAAACTTTGTATCCATTCCTACAGATTTTCTCAGGAGCCATATTTTCTTCTATTATGAATTTCTGAAACATAAGTATAGTTTTCTTTCTCTACCACCAAACCATTTAAACAACTTCCCATATTGTAAACATTTCATAGATTTAGGTTATATGCTCCAAAATGTACTCCTCTTGATTTTGCTTATCCCACATGGAAAGTCCTTTTCAAATTAACATTTGGTGTCATCTTCATGGAACTAGAAACTCCATGAGGATACAGGGCAAGTCTGCCTTATTTGCTCCCCCCCAAAAATAATCCCAATATCTGGTACTGTTTAGAATTTATGCTAGGTAGAGAATTGACTAAGATGCTAAGTCGTTATTGCCCAGCTCTTACTTACAATGATATGACCAGTTTGTAAAAAGCCATATGTGGAAATGATTTGCACAAGATTGTGTAACATGTTAATGAAAAAGCCAAGGTGGCTTTCTTCATTTCCTATTCTACATGGATGACACCACAGAGGTTCTTATACCTGTTTGCATTTCCTTAGCCTCAGGTCCTCAGCTCCTCCCACTAGCCCCCAGATCCACCCATACCTAATGAGCCACTCCTACTCACTACCTATCTACTTCCCCTTTACCCCCAGAGAGAGAAGCTGCCACCTGGATAAGGTGCAGACACCATGTAGCTCCCTCTCCCATGGGAACTATGGCCCCACTTATAAACCTCCTTTTGAACCTTTTCTCCTGTCTGTGATGATCTCTGCATGGTCCTCTGGGATGGCTGGGACATATCTTTTCAACACCTAATAGGCTGAGGAGGCCAATGGTACTGATGAATGAGTTCTTATCACTTGAATGGTGTATCCATTCCCATCGTTCTTCATTGGCTGGACAGAGAAACCTTTCTGTAAATATGCCTGCTTTATGCATACTTCATGGAAGATCCAAAGAACACAACCTGAAGTAGAATTCTGTAGCCATAGTGACGAGCCAAGTTACTCTCTTAGAGACAGTCAGGTATGACAGGGATCAAGCCACAAATAGCAGCTGTTATTTCCTTGTCTCTGCCATTGCTAACGCAAATCTGCTAAACATAGCTTTGATGAATTATTTGGGGTTCTTAAAAGAAAATTTTCTTTTGGTTTTCTAGAGCGTCTCTTGATCTTACAAAAAAGGTAAATATGCCTTTCTACTGAGGACAAAGATGATATAATAATGACTGTCCAATTTTATGTTATAAATATCACTGTATAAATAAATCTGATTTGAATAGGTCTACGAGTCAGATGGAGAAGACACTCATTTTGGTAAACATCTCATATTGAAGCTGTAAAGACACTCTTTACTAAGTCCATGCCCAATAAATCCAAGTCTTTCTACCCGGTATGCTTCGGTCTAAATGGTCTGTTTCCCCTGTCATTTTGGTGAACA
This sequence comes from Perognathus longimembris pacificus, assembly GCF_023159225.1. Classification (NCBI taxonomy): domain Eukaryota; kingdom Metazoa; phylum Chordata; class Mammalia; order Rodentia; family Heteromyidae; genus Perognathus; species Perognathus longimembris. The sequence continues at coordinate 34,190 of NW_025959106.1, read as the reverse complement.
CTTTGGAGACAAAACTAGGTATCATGAAAACCCCAAATTCCACTGCTAAAACACCAAGAGATACTGACAGGCAAGATTATCTTTATAAATGACCTACAGATGTTTAACTAACCGCCATGTACATTAGCTTTAGGTTCTGAGCAACTTTTGCAACATTTCCCACTTGTTCCTCTGTGGAGCAGAGGAAGGAATGTAAGAAAAAGACTAATGAACTGTGGGTGCAGCTTTAGTGGTAAGAGAATTTGCCTAGTCTTTCTGAGAAACTTACAAAAAAAAAACCAACACAAAAAAAAACAGAAGTATTATTTAAGCTCTAAACACTAATATGCCAAACAATTTACATAAATCGTACAATGGAGAAGGAATTTCTACTCTTTTTTTTTCCTGGTGAAAAAATGAAGTGCATTCATTTGATCACAGTCACACCATTATTTAGTATCAGATCTAAGATTGCAGTCTAGACATATCCAGCTCATTCTGGATTCCTTATTAGGCTTCTAGCTCTGGAGTCCCTCTGCCCAGGGGACAAATCCTAAGATTGCTAGCACTTAAAACTCTCCTAGTTATAGAAAGTAAATCACAAAGAGCCTCTCCTACTGTGAGAAGCCATTCAATAAATCGTCCTCAAAGCCTTCCCACAGAGGCTACCTGGGAAAACCCCAGTAAGACCTGACTTCTAGCAGAAGCCATCAGTGAGTACACACAACACAAATTTGCTTCTTTGCTACCGACCCTTGGCTCTGAGACTCAGCCTGTCATCAAGAGTGTCAACTTCAATGGATGGGCATGTGTCCACAGGAACTGAGTTGAGGTCACACTTGTCTCACTCTGTCCTGCAAACAGATGTCTGGGTGACAAGTCTTAGTCACACATGGCGAACAGAGGTTCCAGCCAAATCAGGTGGGAAGTGCCATATCTTCTTTCTAAGCCCTTTTGGCCAGCCAGCTCATTCCCTAAGATAATCCTGCATCAGCTGGTTTTCTCCAGAATCTTTTAACACAAAGCCTGCGTTTGGGTGATGTCTTGTTATTGGACAAGCAGAACTGAGTTTATTTCTGTAACTCACCAAAAACCCCATCTGGTTCTGTGTGTTTGAATGTGCCCCTTCAGAGTTCCCTCCCAAGGAGCCAGGTAAAAACTGATGTAATGCAGAGTTCTAGTGGTGGCAAGAAGGAAAGCAGGTGATAGAGCAACCAATAAACAACAACCCAAGAGAATTGCTGTTTATTATTCATTTATCACATTAAGATGGAAAAACAGGGCTGGGAATATGGCCTAGTGGCAAGAAGCTCTCTGTTCGATTCCCCAGCACCACATATATGGAAAACGGCCAGAAGGGGCGCTGTGGCTCAGGTGGCAGAGTTCTAGCATTGAGCGGGAAGAAGCCAGGGACAGTGCTCAGGCCCTGAGTCCAAGGCCCAGGACTGACCCCAAAAAAAGCAAGATGGAAAAACAAAGTCTGTAATAATCATCCCAGGGAATATACAGCAAACTCTTAAGGATAATAGCTTTCTCCCAGATGACAAGAGTTCAATCACTGGCCTACATGAAGCATCATAAAAACAATAGTATCTCCTCTGGAAATAGAACTCGGTGTGGTCACTTTTCAACATTTTACCAAGTTTGTTATGAATCTTCCAAATTAAATTTAAGCTCCCCACATACACACAGCCCGTGTACTGGATTTTTTTGTATAGTCAAAAGATGCTCTTTCCTGCCAGGTGTGATTTGTGAAGTCCTATACCTACCCTACCCACTGTCGGGGAAATTAACATCATCTCTATGGGGCAGGGGCAGCTGTGATTTCATTCCTGTCCTGGAAAAGTTCTTCCCTTGAATATCTTACTTCTGAGGTCTTTCTCAACTACTCAGGATGAAACACACAATGTCAAACATCCACGCTTTGTCTTCTCATCAAAAGCCTTCACTGAAAAAATAATATATCTCAAAGATGGTCAAATACAAATACTAAATACAAATACTAAAAGCTTTTATGCTGTATAACCTGAAAATTGAAAAGTCTAAACTGTGCCTGAACTAGTTATCATGAGACAAAAACCAACCGCAAACTATAAGAAATTACAGGCAGTAGTCCTTTTTATCCCCAGTCCCGGGGCTTGGACTCAGGGTCTTGGGTGCTATCCCTGAGCCTCTCTGTGCTCAAGGCTAGCGTTCTACCACTTGAGCCACAGTGCCTTTTCCAGCTTTTTCTTAGTTTGTTGGAGATAAGAGTCTCATAGACTTTGCTGACTAGGCTGGCTTTGAACTGCAATTCTCAGATCTCCACCTACTGAGTAGCCAGGATTACAGGCGTGAGCCAGCAGTGAACAGCAGCCGCAAAGTTTTTCACAGTCACCTGCAGCTTAATCATAACTGGGGCGTGTTCTAAGGGCTGTGCTGTTGCCATCCCACTGCTGAGCAAACATCACACAGCTCACTCACACAAACTAAGCTGGCTATGACATCACTAGGTTACACAATCTTAGGGGTCCACTGTTATATTTGTGACCTGTCTTGGGTTGAAGTGTCATTATGAAGCACATGACTACATTGAAATGAGCTCTTCCATATGAGAGAAAAAGACTCATTTTCCATGCATAAGGATGAAAGAAACTAGAATGTTCATAAATACATTCACCATGTTTATCTAAAGAACTTCTTGAGATTCATGGGAGTTTTGATGCCTTATATAATATTGTATCCACTAAATGCCTTCCCCTGGCCATATTCCAAGAGCTTTTAAATTGTTAGGTCTACAGACAACAACCAAGGCTCAGAAGTCTCTGAATGAAGATTTAATGATTCGGGGGTGGGGGGTGGGGGTGCTCATTCACTACCCTTTCGTCTCTATCCTTCTAATACACACTGTCACTATGGTTTCTTATAACTACACAGAAAAATGGACAACATGGAAGAATATTTCTGGCAAGGTACTGAGAACAAAATAAAGAACTAATTTCCTTTAGTCTTCATTTTTACCTACAGGTCAGATCACTTGCGAATATAATAACCACAAAAAACTCTGCACTAATATAACATTAGACACCAGGGCTTCACAGCTATTCAGACCAGGTTCACCACGAACACTGAAGTTATTTAATAAAATTGAAGATGACTTTTCAATCCGGGATACTAAGAAATTTGTATATCCCCTTGCCAATATTTTTCATGGTGATTAGCTCTTTTTTTTCCCCTCACAGACACTGGTATGCTGCTTAAAATAATATTTGTGGCTTTACTCACCATCTGTCAAAGGGAGACATGTTGATTTTCTTAAAGCAAGTTGGGTCTGCATTCTTTCTCTGTTACTGTTACAGGTAGACCTGACAGGCATATGATCGTTTGTTTGCAAATGCTCTCCCCTAGATGGAACCTAGTTAAGTTTCATTTCTTACCTGCTGGACAGTTGCACTCAGAAGGTGTTTCTCTTGTGATTCTCAGTTTAGCCATGTGTTCGTAGGATTCCTGTAAGAAAAGAAGATATATTAAGAGCTAGCAGTAGTATCCCAGTTCTGTGAGTTCTTCAGGGACTCTTCCTCTGTGGCTGTTAATAATGTTTGATAGCCTGCACAAACAGCATTTATGTAAGTGCATGGATCTTAGCCAATGCTAACAGTACTCAAGACATAATTTTGTTTTTAATTTAAAAATCAATTTAACATTGACATAGATTGAAAGATTTGGGGAATACCTTTCTTCATTATTCAACTATCCCCACCCTCTCCCTGCACAGCCAAGGCAAAACTCCGGCACTAACAATGCAGCTCATGGCAATGTGTGTCCTATCAATAACAGCCAATGTTGTAGACATACTTTATCACATTCGGGCTGCAACTACTGCATCTCTCCACTGGCAGAAAAACTACCCTCTCCCTACTGGAGTCTAAGTCATCTTTAAAGGAATCCGTTTCAATTCTCCATTCATCAATATCTGAGCACAACCTCTGTTAACTCTCCCCCTCCAAAAAAACAAAGGAAAACTTTTTTTTCCCAATTTTTAAAACCTTTAATATGAAAAGAATTCCGAGTTAAATGAATTTTTAAATCTATGGGCTTATTTCACTTTTAAGAGTGCTTACCATTCTCTATTGATAAGGCCTAACCTTATCAAATGAAAAACAGATGTGAGCATTACAATGAATATTCTCCATAGGACTGAGAATGCTGACAGCCCAGACTCCACAAAACTAAACAGCCGGGCAAAGCCCCTACTGCCATTGCAACATGCAATCCTTAAGGAAGACAGAGGGAAGATCCTCCACACAGACTTGGAGAGAAACCAAGGAAGGGACTTGAATAAATAGATACCACAGAGGCTCACACATCCCAAATCAACTGTATAACCAGTAAGGGTGGATCCTGTAGACTGACTGAACCTGTGCAAAATTCTATCCACATGCAACTCCCCCTCGAGCAAGGCCCAGCCTCACACACCTGACTATGGTCTTCAGCTGATCTGCCTTCTCCGGCAGCAGGGGAACGGAGGGTGCCCTTTTAGCAGATTCCAGGGTGAGGATCCTCGCCTGAAGGTCGTTGGTTTTCACCCCAAGTTACAGACACGAAATCATGGCCACTCCGGAGAGGAGGGTGGCCAGGGTGGTGCACGGGGGCATGGCACAGGTGCAATGCTGCCTGGAAGGGCTGGGTTCTTCAGATCCAGCCTTTCACCCTGCTCCCTTCCCCACAGGCTTCTTCACCAGCATGGTAAGGGGGGGGTCCTCTGGCCACCTTCTACCTCCTGCCAAGACAACTGGCCAGAGGAGTAGCGACAAGTCCTCCAAAGTTCAGTCCTGGCGGCTGCACAAGTAGTTGGCAGAGTAGGTGCCAGGCAGGCGCGGTGAGGGACCTGTATGGGGCTCAGCACGGGGACCCGCAGGCAAGGACCATCCTCAGCCTGTGGCTCTCCTCCCAGCTGGGAGCAAAACAAACAAAAATAAATAATGCTCTCCTCTGCACTCCTCCTCCTCTGCTCTCCGCCTCCTTTGCTCTCTTCCTCCTCTGCTCTCCTCCTCCTCTGCTCTCTTCCTCCTCAATTGGATGATAAACTTGGCTTCAGGTGTGTTAGGGAGATAGAAGCGTAAAGGTAGAAGAGGGAAATGGGTTTCAAATGTACCCTAAGTGCATCAAGTACTGAAAATGAGTACTTCATTTATGGCTCTGCAACAATCTAACATGTCCTCGGACCCTTTTGGTGCCAATAAGATAGAGGAGAGTTGTGTGACAGATCTCTGGTCTTGCAGGCTTTAGGTTGTAACAGAAAGGAGAACTAGATGGTTCTGAATGTTTATTCAAGGTCCATCCACCCACTTCCTCACTTTCAGCCCTCCCATTATGTTCTTAAGCTTCAAGGAAATAAGTGTTTCTGTTCTCTCACCCGATCCACTCCATTCCCCCCATGTACGGTCCAGTGCCAGGTGCTAGCAAGATCAACAGGGAGCAAGGTGTGGGTACTGTTCATTGGGAGCTGCAGGCTTGCTGTGTTGGCTGGTCCCTCTGGAAGGAATGCTGGTGGCTCCCCTACCCTCTCCTCCTCGTGGGAGAGACCCCCATGACCTGTGTTTGCATTTGCCTCTGTGCTTATATAGCCTCTGTATTTACACCTGACCATGCTAGGGCAAATAGGCTTCCCCTAGTTCTTAAGCAATGAGCCAGAGCTGTCCAGTCAACGGTGGTTTGGCAGCATTATGCTGCCTTTAGCCATTTGGGAACCCTATGAAATTGGTCATGGCCCCTTCCAGGATGTGCAGCCTACCAGAGTGCACAGGCGTGAGGCAGAAATAGCAGGGCCTCCTCTTGAGCACAGACCCCTCTCCTCCCGCCTTGTTCCTTTGCTGGGGCTGGCAAGCCTCATAGGCAGGGTGGCCCGACGAGCTAGGATGGCCAGCCAATGACAGGTAAGATCCTTCAGGGGGGACGACCTAAGACAGGCGCTTTCTCGAGTAGGACATCCACCAGCTTATTAAACAGAAAAGGAGATGTGGGGCACATCGCCTGGCCCCGACTGTGCACACCCTGGAGTTGTGTGACTGTTGCACCGCCTCCGGGGAGAGGGATCCTGGCTAACCCCGCCTGCCTTCAGGGTCCGGAACTGGAAGGCAGCTCTAGGCAGTAACCTGGGGTGGTCCTGCTGGTAGTGACATAGACTCAGGCCGCCCCTTAGTGAGGTCCCATGGCCTTCCACCCTTGACGGACAGCTCCGACCGCCAATCGTAGCCCCTGACTAGGTATGTTACACTCCTCCTCTTCCTGCTGCCATTGCCCATACTTAAGATGGGGTTCGCGCCAATAAACAGAGAGCGGTCTTGAACTCTGCCCAAGTTGACTGACCATCTAACTGTGGCATAAAGGTTGGGTTGGGCTGCGTGCGGGCGACTTGCTGCTTATTACCTATTCTGGGTTCACCCTCGGCGGGGAGGGGCGCGCCTCCTTGCCTCTCCTGCTGGTCAGGAGAGCGCCTGGGGTGCAGGGCCCCCTGCATCTGTCCATCCATCTGTCTGTCTATGTGTCTGTCTCCCTGTCCATCTGTCTGTCCATCTCTTGTGCGTCTGTCTGTCTCCCTGTCTGTCTCTATATTGTCCTGTCTGTCCGTCTGTCTGTGTGTCTGCGCCTCTCTCCGTCTGTGTGTCCGCCCGTCCCTCCTTTTCCGTCTCCCAATCCACATGTCCGTCCCTCTGTCCGCCCCTCCATTCCTCCGACTGGACTGTGTCTCTCTGTCTGGGAAACGCACCCAGCACCACCCAAGGAGGATTCAGCACCCAGCACCACCACCCAAGGAGGACTCAGCACTCAATACCACCACCCAGTAGGCCTCAGCACACAATACCACCACCCAGGAGGACTCAGCACCCAGCACCACCACCCAAGGAGGACTCAGGTCTGTCTGTCTGTCTGTCTGTCTGTGCATGGCACCCGCACCCCCGAGGCCCCAAGGCCTGTCCTCACCGGGGTGCCGCCTTGGCTTCCCCATCCCCGAGAAAGGAGAATGAGATGCCCAGGAGCCAGGAAACCCCCAGGAGAAGCGAGAAACGGGAAGCGGCATCCACTCCCCGTCCGGAGCCCAGAAACATCAGGGCCCAGCCGCCCCAAGCTCCCCAGGACACCCACCCGGGGGTCCACACCTGACAGCCCAAACCCCCGGAACCAAGACGGGCACCCTGGCTGCCCCACACCCGACCCGATGTGCCAATGGCCTGCAGTGAGTGTGAAAGCCCCAGGGGCCACCAGGGAGGAGAGGGAAGGGGAAGGAGAGAGGGATGAGATCAAGCACCCATCCCCCACCCACCCAATTATCCACCCACCCACCCATCCATCCACCCACCCATCCACCCACCCACCCATCCATCCACCCACCCACCCATCCATCCACCCACCCACCCAACCATCCACCCACCCATCTACCCACCCATCATTCATCCACCCACCCATCCACCCATCCACCCACCCATAGATCCACCCACCCATCCACCCCCCCACCGATCAATCCACCCACTCTTCCACCCATCCACCCAATCATCCACCCACCCATCCACCCACCCTTCCCCATTGCTCTCTCCACAGTGCTCTCCAGGTCCAGGCCTCCTGCCCTGATCCTCCCCTGGTCTACAGCCTCCATCTTCCTCCCCCTCCTCCTCCTCCTCCTCCTCCTCCTCCTCGTCCTCATGGCTGAAGCTCATCCGGGTAACTCACCTCCTTTCTGGTTCCTCCATCAGCCCAAGGGAGGATTCGAACACAGTACCCTTGTATGGATGATCCTGACTTCTCACCTTTGTTCCTCGTGACCCCCCCAACCCAACCAGAGACTCCCACACCATCTTCTGGAAGCTTCCCCGCGCCCTCCTGACCCCTGAGACCCCCCCAACCTTGGGCCCTGCGACCCCTGACCCTGTACCTGACCTGGGCCTGACCTTCGACTCCAGGAGCCACAGGCTAAGCTGGCACTGTGTGGCCACCACCACAGAGGCCCGGTGCATCGTTGTGAACCCGAACAAGGGGTCGGTCACACTGCTGGACAGTTGGGGCAATCGAGGCACGACGGAGACACCAGGCCCCCACCTTGAGAGGCCAATAGTGGGGGCGGTGGGGTAAACTGAGGCAGGGGTGGGCTGGCCCACATTCCCTGGTGTTCCGGGGGCTAAGTTGAGGCATGGATGGACGAATGGATCTCCCAGGTGTTCCGGTTTATGTCAAGGCACCGACCCCCCCGCTCTCCAAGGTCCCCGTCGGACAATGTAGCTGCGAATTCTGGGATCTCCTGTGGTACCAGGGAGTCGAGTTTGAGGTTACACTCACTGTGGCCAGGAGGCCCCTGACCAAAGGCCTGGGGTTCACAAACCCGGGTGAGGTCCTGAGGTTCCGGGTGGGGGGGGGGATCGAGGGTCAGGGATCACAGGTCATATGTTGAAGGTTCAGGGGTCATTGGGTTGAAAGTTCAGGAATCATGGGGTTGAACTGGTCAGGGGTCATGGGTTGACGGGTCAGGGGACATGGGGTTGAAGGGTCAGGGGTTTTGGGGTTGAAGGGTCAGAGGTCGTGGGGTTGAAGGGTCAGGGGTAAGTCTCCCCACAGGCCCTCCACCCTCCACCCCCCCCCGCCATGTCCTTTCCCCAGGCCTTGTGTGTTATGTCTTCGAGGCCCAGGCCCTGAACTGCTCATGGGCACTGGGGCCGCAGGCACCGCGGGGGACACAGTATTCCTTCAGGATCCGGACTCCAGGTGGGGCCACCCCTGCCGGTTTCAATGGCCCCTCCCCACCATTGTCGGTTTCTAATGTTCCCCGCTCATCCCGCCATTGTCAGTTTCTAACGCCTCTCTTTGGCATTGTCAGTTTGTAATGCCACCTCTGTTGGCCACTGTCGGTTTCTAATGTCCCCCCCTTCGGCCATTGTGAGTTTCTAATGCCCCACCACTCCCTAGGACCGGTTTGTACCATGAGTGCTGGCCGACATGTGCCAGTCCGGCCTCCAGGTGGGCTGCATCCTCCCCGATCTTGCTGGCCTCTGGGCCCAGACCTACGCCCTGGTCACCGGCTCGAGCCCCGCTGGCCCCGTCCACTTCCTGGACGCCTGGCTCTATGCCCGTGAAATTGGTGAGGGTGGTTTCCAGTACCCCCTGGACCACCCAGGGCGGTTTCAAGTATCCCAGAGACCACCAAGGGCAGTTTAAAGTGTCCCCAAGAACACCGAGGGCGGATTTGTGTCCTCGAGACCACCGAGAGTGGTTTCAATTATCCCCACGAGCACTTTGGTGCATGGAGGGCAGTTTCAGGTATCCCCAAGACCACCTAGGGCGATTTCAAGGGTTCCCCATGACCCCCAAAAGCAGCTTCAAGTTTTCCCAGGACCATCCAGGGCGGTTTTAAGTGTCCCCGAGACCGCTGAGGGCGGTTTCAAGTGTCCACACGAGCACCTTGGTGGATGGAGGGCGGTTTCCACTGTCCCCATGAGCATCCAGGGCAGTTTTGAGTGTCCCCCAAGACCCACAAGGGCAGTTTCAAGTATCCCTGGCACCACCGAGGGCAGTTTCGAGCCCCCCCACCCCACCCGGTGTCCCTCCATTCATCTGTGGCAGTTTTCAGAACACTTTGACCCCCTGTGAAACGTGAGCATTGCCTGCGGCCCCCGGGGCTGGCAGGTATGGTGGGAGCCACACAGGACCTGGAGGCAGTGGAGCAAGCACGACTTCCGGTAACAGCTGGCCCTGTGCATGGGAGTACTCAGTGCAACACCCGGGAGTACTCGGTCCAGCACTGGCGGGGAGTATTTAGTCCAGCAACGTTCAGGAGGTTGTGGGGTTCCGGATTGGTGTGGGATGGGAGTACTCAGTCCAGCACCGGGGAGGGATGGGAGTACTCAGTGCAGTACCCGGGAGTACTCAGTCCAGCACCAGGGAGTACTGGTTGTAGCACCCTGGACTACTTAGTCCAGTATTGGTTGGGAGAGGTGGGTTTCAGGATTAGTGTGAAATGGGAGTACTCAGCCCAGCACTGGGGAGTACTCCACACAGCACGTGGGAGTACTAAGCACATCACCCAGAAGTACACGGTCCAGCACCCTGCCCCGCAGTCAGTGCTGACTGAGGCCTGTGCTCTGTTCTTTTAGCATGGTGGCCAGCTGGTCTCCCAGGACTCCCCGGTGAGTGCTCCTGGAACCGCCCCGTGCCTCAGTTTACCCCTGCCCCATGGCGAGTCTCCCCCCACATTGAGGTCTTGGGAGGCTCAGACAACACCTACGCCCTGCCAGGCCTCGAACCCGGGCCTCACCGGGCCTGTGCATCCGGGCCAGGGAAGCCCGCACCCTGACCTAGGGCTCCTGGAGCAACACGGTGGAGTTTGGGGAGCAGAGGGCGGTTTCAAGTGTCCCCAGGGAGGTTTCAGGTGTCCCCAGGAGTAGAGATTCTGGGTGGGGGGTGGTTTCAAGTGTCCCCAGGACCATTTTGGGCCCGTGGGTGGATGGAGGGCGGTTTCAAGTGTTCCCGGGGGAAGGGGTCTGGGGCGATTCGTTTCAAGTGTCTCCAGGGTGGGCAGGGGTCTGTGGTGGGTGGTTTCAAGTGTACCCAGGGCGGTTTCAAGTGTCCCAAGGGTGTTTTCTAGTATCCCAATGGGGAGGGGCTCTTGGGGGGGTGGTTTCAAGTGTAACCAGGACCACCTTGGGCCTGTGGGTGGATGGAGGGCGGTTTCAAGTGTCCCCGGGTTGGAGTGGTTCTGTAGGGGGTGGTTTTAAGCGTCGCCAAGGCAACCCTGGGCCTGTGGGTGGATGGAGGGCGGTTTCAAGTGTCCCCAAGGGGAGGGGGTCTGGGTGAGGGTCAGTTTCAAGTGTCCCATGATGGGGGCAGTTCTTTAGGGGGTGGTTTCAAGTGTCTCCAAGGCAACCCTCGGCGTGTGCATCGATGGAGGGCGGTATCCAGTGTCCCCACAAAAATCTTGGGCCTGTGAGTGGATGTAGTGCAGTTTTGAGTGTCCCCACGGCGGTTTCAAGTGTCCCCGGGGGAATGGGGATCTGGGTGGGGGGGTGGTTTCAAGTGTCCCCAAGACCATTCTGGGCCTGTGGGTGGATAGGTGGCGATTTGAAGTGTCCTCAGAGGCCTCACATGGGGGGGAGCCTTTGCAGGTGGAGTCGTGTGGGGAGGGCTGGGGCAAGGAGCTGAGGGTCACGTGTCCCTCCCTCCCCACTTCATGTGACCCCTCCCCCTCCCATCCCTTCCTCCCCGAGTGTGTGCACACCCACACGGTCAGAGGTTTCAAGGGTCCCCGCCGGGCCAGCCATGATGCACCTGCTGCTTCGGCAGCACTGGGGTCGCTGGGCCTGGGCTGGGGCTGTCAGAGGTGAGCAGGAATCTGAACCCGGGGCCCCCAGGGTGGGGGGGGGAACGCAACGCATTGTGGGCCATGCGGGAGGCCGGGATTCGAGCCCACATCCACCCGTCCGTCCGTCTGCCCTGCAGGCTCCTGAGCGCCCGCGTTCCCTGTGTCAGTGACAAGTTGACTGGTGAAGATGGACAGACGGACGGACGGAGGGACAGAGGGACATGGGGGGCTGGGGGCTTGGGCGGTGACAGACAGACAGCGATGGGAATCGAGACACGGACAGACATGAAGACAGACGGACGGACAGACAGGGAGACAGGGAGATGGATGGACAGATGAACAGACAGACAGACTGGGAGACAGATGGACAGACCTGGAGACAGACAAACAGGCATGGACAAGAGACAGGCAGACAGATGGACAAACAGACATGGAGACAGACAGACAGGGAGACGGACAGACAGACACACAGCAGACAGATGGACAGACAGACAGACAGGGACACAGATGAGCAGGACAGACAGACAGGTGGACAGGGAGACAGACAGACAGAACTGGAGACAGACAGATGACAAAAAGACACAGATGGACGGATGGACAGATGGACATCATGGAGACAGATAGACAAGAGAGGGAGACGGACAGACAGATGAGCACACAGTGAGACACACAGGGAGACAGACAGTCATGAACAGATGGACCTGGAGACAGACGGACAAACACACTGAGTAGATGGTCAGACAGACAGACGGAGAAACAGGGAGACAGACAGATGGACGGATGGATGGACAGATGGACAGATGAGCAGACGGGCAGACAGACCTGGAGACAGACGGACACATGGACAAATGGCTGGACGGACAGACACAGAGGGAGACAGACGGACAGACAAAGAGATGGGCGGATGGACACACGGACAGCCGGACAGCCGTGCACCTCCCCCTGTCCTCCGCTGGGAGGAGGAGGAGGAGGAGGAGGAGGAGGAGGAGGAGGAGGAGGAGGAGGAGGAGGAGGAGGAGGAGGAGGCAGAGCCATGGCCTGTGGTGGAGCTGAGCCTGCAGCCTGGGCCCTGATCATGGCGCCGCCGGGGTCACCCCAGCCTCCCCCCAGCATGCACACACGTACCCAGGGTTAGGGTACTGAGTCCTCCTGCGTGGGTGCTGGGTGCTCAGTCCTCCCCCGGCATCTCCACACAAGATGCTGGGTGCTCAGTCCCCCCTGGCGTCTCCACACAAGGTGCTGGGTGCTCAGTCCTCCCCCGGTGTCTGCATACGAGGTGCTGGGTGCTCAGTCCTCCCGTGCCTCCACACAAAGTGCTGGGTGCTCAGTCTTGTCATGTGGGTGCTGGGCAGTTAGTCCTGTGTCCCACACGAGGGCCTGGGTGCTCATTCCTCCTCCCATGAATCCACAGGAGGCGCTGGGCGCTCAGTTCTCCTCCCGTTCCTCCACACGAGGTGCTGGGTGCTCAGTCCTCCTGTGTGTGTGCTAGGCGCTCAGTCCTCCTCCCGTGCCTCCGTGAGGGGTGCTGGGTGCTTGGAATAATTAGTACATGTTTTTGGAATAATTAGTACATGTTTAGGCTAGTCAAAGCCGAAGTCATAATAGCCCAATAGCTATGCCCTTATGGACACTTAAGATGATGCTAAGTGAAATGAGCTCCATGTTATGGAAACAAGTGGTATATCATTATTGTAATTATTTTCAACATGCGATATGAATCCGTACCCTTTTTATTTTCTCTCGTATTCCCTTCCTGTGGTTTTACCCCCACTATCACTGTATCTCATCTGAGCACCCTGGATACTGTATATACGTGTATTAGAGCTAGGGAAGAGAAAGTAAATATCAAAATCAATAGACAAAGGATAAAAATACAAACAACTCCAAACACAATACTCACAAAACCATTTGGTGTAAACCAACCATACAACTCGTGGGTGGAAGGGGAAGCAGGAGGGAAGAGGTAGGCATGTGGAGGGGAGGAGGAGTTAACATGTTGGACAAGAAATGTACTCACTGCATTATATATGAAATTGTAACCCCTCTGTACTTCACTTTGACAATAAAGGAGAAAAAAGACAATAAATATTTTTGAAAGATTCTGAAACACCTAACATTTTTTAGAGTTATGACATATAATGCTTAAGATTCTCATGTTAAAAACTAACATTTAGAATCAACACTCTCTTTCTCTGGCAATAGGAAAACTACCAACACATACACTGTTTGTGAATAAAGGTAAACATTTCCCTCAAAGAACTGCTAATCACCATACATTTCCTTTCTTCCTTCCTGTTATTTACTTCAGCCATTCTCTGGCCATAATCTGAGTGAAACCAGCCAAAAGGTACAGACACTGAGGCAGGTAGGGCTGGGAGGAGGAGGAGGAGGAGGAGGAGGAGGAGGAGGAGGAGGAGGAGGAGGAGGAGGAGGAGGAGGAGGAGGAGGAGGCGGAGCCATGGCCCATGGTGGAGCTGAGCCTGCAGCCTGGGCCCTGATCATGGCGCCGCCCGGGTCACCCCAGCCCCCCCCCCCCCCGCATGCACACACGTACCTAGGGTTAGGGTACTGAGTCCTCCTGCGTGGGTGCTGGGTGCTCAGTCCTCCCCCGGCATCTCCACACAAGATGCTGGGTGCTCAGTCCCCCCTGGCGTCTCCACACAAGGTGCTGGGTGCTCAGTCTTCCTTTGTTAGTGCTGGGTGCTCAGTCCTCCCCCGGTGTCTGCATATGAGGTGCTGGGTGCTCAGTCCTCCCGTGCCTCCACACAAAGTGCTGGGTGCTCAGTCTTCTCATGTGGGTGCTGGGCAGTTAGTCCTGTGTCCCACACGAGGGCCTGCATGCTCAGTCCTCCTCCCATGAATCCACAGGAGGCGCTGGGCGCTCAGTTCTCCTCCCGTTCCTCCACACGAGGTGCTGGGTGCTCAGTCCTCCTGTGTGTGTGCTAGGCGCTCAGTCCTCCTCCCGTGCCTCCGTGAGGGGTGCTGGGTGCTTGGTCACTCTCTGGGCCGCAGGGCCTGGCTCACTGTCTGTCGCTTCGGCTGCCCACAGGGGAAGGGAGAGACGGACAGACGGGTGGGCACAGAGACAGGGAGGGAGACACACAGACAGGAACAGGCACTAACACAGACAGACAAACAGACAGACAGACGGTTAGACCGGCTGTGGGACAGTCAGGCAGCTAGAGAGACACAGACAGATGGACAGGGAGATAGACAGACAGGGAGACAGACAGACAGACAGACAAGGAGACAGTCGGATGGACGGACAGATGGAAAGACAGACAGGGAGACGGACAAATGGACAGACAGACATAGATGGACGGATGGACAGGGAGACTGACAGACGGACAGATGGACAGACAGATGGACGAAAAGACACAGATGGAAAGACAGAGACACAGACGGACGAACAGGGAGGACAGATGGACAAATAGGGAGACAGGGAGAGAGACAGATGGACAGACAGACGGACAGACAGACAGACGGACACACAGACGGACACACAAGCAGTGTGACAGACACAGAGACAGTCGGACGGCAGACAGACGGATGGACAGACAGACGGACAGATGGACGAACAGGGAGACAGATGGACAGACTGACATGCAGCGAGAGACAGATGGACAGACAGATGGGCAGACGGACAGACAGACAAGGAGACAGACGGATGGACGGACAGACAGGGACCAATGAACGTAGACAGATGGACGGACGCACAGAGCGACAGGCGCACAGGGTCCCAGGCCTGGGGACAGACAGACGGACACACGGACAGGCAAGGGGCCTAGGGGAGGGCGGGGAGGAGGGGGACTGGGGCTCGAATCCCGGCCCGGCACCCAGCCACCCGGCACCCAGCTACTCAGCACCCAGCACCCATTACCCAGCCACCCAGGTTCTCAGCCCTCAGCACCCAGGTACTCAGCACCCCAACCCCCAGTACCCAGCCAGCACTCACCTACTCAGCACCCAGTACTGAGCACCCAGGTACTCAACCCTCAGTGCCCTCAGCACCCAGCGAACCAGTACCCAGCACCCAGCCACCCACTACCCAGCTACCCAGCAACCAGCCACCCACACAGCTACCCAGCTACCAAGTACCCAGCCACCCAGCACCTAACCCCCCAGCACCCAGTACCAACACCCAGCCAATCAGCATCCAGTCCCCAGCTACTCAGCACCCAGCCACCCAGCACCCAGTACCCAGCATCCCAGCCAGCCAGTACCCAGCTACCCAGTACCCAGCACCCAGCCACCCAGCACCCAGCTACTCAGCACCCAGATGCCAGCCTTCAGCATGCAGCTACTCAGCACCTAGCCCCCATTACCCATCATGCAACTACTAAGCACCCAACCAGTACCCAGCACCCAGCGACTCAGTACCTAGCCACCCAGCACCCAGTCCCCAGCACCCAGCTATTCACCACCCAGGTACCCAGCACCAAGTACCCAGCAACCCAGCACTCAGCTACTCAGCACCCAGTATCCAGTTATTTGGACCTCAGCATCCAGCTAGTCAGCACCCAGCCACCCAGCTACGCAACCCAGTACCTAGCACCCAGCCGCCAACCACCCAGCACCCAGTACCTAGTACCTAGCCAATCAGCGTCCAGTACCCAGCTACTCAGCACCCAGCCACTCAGCTACCCAGCTACCCAGCACCTAATCCAGCACCTAGTACCCAGCCAACCAGTACCCAGCACCAGGACACAACCACTCAGCACCCATCACCCAGTACCCAGCACCCAGCCAACCAGCCCCCAGCACCCAGCTACTCAGCACCCAGACACCCAGCACCCAGTACCCAGCTACTCAGCACCCAGCCACCCAGCTACCCAGCTATCCAGCACCTAATCCAGCACCTAGTACCCAGCCACCCAGCACCAGGTCACAACCACTCAGCACCCATCACCCAGTACCCAGCACCCAGCCAACCAGCCCCCAGCACCCAGCTACTCAGCACCCAGACACCCAGCACCCAGTACCCAGCTACCCAGCACCCAGTACCCAGCACCCAGAACCCAGCCACCCAGCTAGCCAGCAGCCAGTACCCAGCTACTGAGCACCCAGTTCCCAGAACCCTGCTACTCAGACCCCAGGCACCTAGTACCTAGCACCCAGCACCCATCTAACCAGTACCCAGCACCCAACTACTCAGACCACACCATCCAGCTACTCAACACCCAGCTACCAAGCACCCAGTCACCCAGCGCCCAACCACCCAGCACCCAGTACCTAGCACCCAGACACCCAGTAACCAGCCCCTAGCCACCCAGCACCCAGTACCCAGCACCCAGCTACCTAGTATTTAGCACTCAGCACCCAGAACCCCCAGCTTGCAAATTGCACACCCGTGTATCATTTTACCCTGTTTTGACTCCACTGCCTCTGTCCCGCCTGTCTGCTCTGCCCCACCCAGCCCCCCATCCATCGCCCGTCCTGCCCTGGCCTGAGCCTTCCAGTGCCCCAAGCAGAAACAACAGGAAACCGCCAGGGTGGGGCGGGGCTGGCCAAGGAAAGCAAAGATTTATCATTTCAACTTCACATCTGAGTAGTTCATTAAGAATGGGTAGCCATTTGACAGGCAGATACCAATGGGGAAGATTCCAGGAAGAAGAGACAGAGACAGGAACACAGGAAGAGAACAACTCTCTAGAAACCAGGAATTCCTGCTGCTGAATGCCATTAGCATTGTGAAAATTAAAAAGAAGCTGGGGTCAATTTGGGCTCCTTCCATAAGGCAGTGGAGAAGAGGTATTTAAGCATAAGACATACATTTTGGAAGTGTCCCAATGTACAGGGTGCTGGTGGCTCATGCCTGTCTGTCATCCTAGCTACTCAGAAGGCTGACCTTTGAGGATCATGGTTGAATGCCAGTGAAGACAAGAATGTCTGTTAAAGAGTCTCATCTCCAATTAACTACAAAAAAAACAAAAACAAAAACCTGGAAGAGGCACTGTGGCTCAAAGAGACAGAGGACTAGCCTTGAAAGGAAAGGAAGAAGGGCTGGGAATATGGCCTAGTGGTAGAGTGCTTGCCTTGTATACATGAAGCCATGGGTTCAATTCCTCACCACCACATATAGCAAAAAGCAAGAAGTGGAGCAATGGCTCAAGTGGTAGTGTACTAGCCTTGAGCAAAACAAAAACAAAAGCCTGGGACAGTGCTCAGGACCTGAGTCCAGGACTGGCAATGAAGGAAGGAAGGAAGGAAGGAAGGAAGGAAGGAAGGAAGGAAGGAAGGAAGGAAGGAAGGAAGGAAGGAAGGAAGGGAGAAAAGAAAGAGAGGAAGAAAGAAAGAGAGAAAGGAACATAGTGAGTGAACTCAGGGTCAGCACCTGCGTTCATGCCCCACAAACAATAACAACAACAAAGAATCCACAAAATGCTAGTTTTCCAATAAAAGATTAAAAATTTGTTAGAAATATGTTGCTAACTTATTAAAAAAAGACCCTAACACTTCAATTTTTAAATTTAGCTCAAATGAGCAAAGCATCAGGCAGAACTTCATATGGTCCTATTTAAAAGGATCACATTGGCACTGAACTACATTGAGCTCCTACATCATCATCAGTATAGAGAAAATGAGTCTAACCTTACATTTCTTGTTTTTCAGAAAATGGAAAATGCTGAACTCTCATATAATTATTACTTCTAAATAGGCATAATTAGTTGGTTGAGAGCAATCATGATAGACCTAGTAGTTTTCAATGTTATCAAAAGTTCTAAAGGCCATCTTTGATCAGGAATCTTATTTTAGAATAATCCTCACAGCTACCATGTGCCAGCAAAAAACTCAGCCTTATAATTAGAAAGACACCATCACCTCCACTTGGAGTAGCCAGCAGCCTCTCAATGTGTTTTCCTTTTTTTTAAAAAAAATATATATAATTACTTATTTATTGTCAAAGTGATATACAGAGGGGTCACAGATCCATACATTAAGCCATGTTTTCTTATACGCAAATTATGATTTCAATACATACCCGATCTAATATTCAGGATGTTTTAGGAATGAAATGAGATAATTAATGTAAGATCAATTACCAACAATTTTTAGAAAGCCGAGCTGTATGAAAGCTCACACCTCATTGTTGGATCCTCAGAATTCATAGCATCTAGGACCATGCAACTCATTGTGTTTTACATCACACTTCTTCATATACATATGGGACCATCATATTATATTTCATTGTCCTTTCAAGGGTTCTACTCATTTATTTTTTTAAAGAAAATCTCAATACCAAAATATGCACTCTAGTTCTCTAATTCTCTAAGAATAATGTAGTTTGCTGCATACAAACTACTGTCATTATGTATTTCTAAGCCATGTACATTGAACATAACAAAATGTGTTAAAATTAAAACACATGATTTAGCCAGGCACCTGGGGCTCATACCGGTAAACCTGGATACTCAGCAAGCTGAGATGCAGAGGGTCAGGGTTCAAAGCCAGCCCATTCAGTAAAGTCCAAAAGACTCCATCTCCAATTAACCAGTGAAATGCTGGGCTAGATGTGTAAGTGGCAGAATACCAGCTGAGTGGGCATACATGCCAGGATGAAGCCTTGAATTCAAACCTTGTTACTACAGGTGGTGGGAGAGGAGAGGAGAGAAAAGGGGAGGACAGGGGAGAGGAGTGGAGGGGAGGAGAGGGGAAGGGAGGGGAGGACAGGAGAGGAGAGGAGAGGAGAGAGAGCACAATACATGGTTTAATAAGATTCTAATAGTTCAATACCTATTTTTGTAGCTTTAGACTGGTTTACAGAAGGAAAAGATATTTCACAAGTGAATGAACGATTATGGAAAGCAAATTGTTGTCTTCCACATAATAAACACATAAACAATCTTCCAAGTAATGTTTTACATCTACATAACTGATTAACTAGAAAATATGCCAAAATACTTGAATTAGGAAAAGCAGTTCATCACTTAAAATATTGTAATTTATCTTTACAATCAGTTTGTAAAAACAACAACAACAAAAACAAAAAAGTAGCTGCTAAGTGCCAGTGGCTCTCACCTGTAATCCTAACTTCTCAGAAGCTTATGAGCTGAGACTCACAGCTCAAATCCATCCAGGCAGGAAAGTCTATGAGACTCATCTCCAAATAACTACCAAAAAAAGCTGGAAGTGGACCTGTGGTTCAAATGATAGTCTGCTAGCCTTCAGCACAAGAACAGCACCCAAGCCCTGAGTTCAAGCCTCAGGACTGGCATAATGAACAATCATAAATAGACCCAACATATTCGACTAGCAATGTGGCTTAGCGGCAGAGTGCTCACCTAGCATGCATGAAGCCCTGGGTTCCATTCCTCCCCACCACATAAACAGAAAAAGGTGGAAGTAGTGCTGTGTGTGTGTGTGTGAATAAAAGCAGCTCAGGGACAGTGCTCAAGCCCTGAGTTCAAGCCTCAGAACTGGCAAAATAAAAACAACATTAAATTAAGTATATAACCCTCCTGGTAATACTAATGAGAAATCATTAGTCCAAGGCCCAGGACTGGCCAAAAAATAAAAAAAAGAACCTAAATGCTTACATACAGTACTTAGAAATTTTCTAAGCACTATCTGCTGTGTATCTGTTTTCTAATACTGTACAGTAATATGGTAATGCTATCATGACATTATAGCTGATTAATATACTCTATGAAGTTTTTAGTAAGTGCCACCACAGTAACAGCAGCTAACTGAGTATTACCACAAGTAATTGAGACCATGAGTGACAGGTGGTTGAACTTCTCTTTGTGTTTAAAAAACAAAATGAGTTTTCACACAAAAGGAGAAGGGACGGACTCACGGGAGGGGCCCAGAGAAGGTGATATCTACCAACTTTTTCGAAGTGACTATGTAAGGAATTAAAAACATAGTCCTCTACTTTGAGAATTGTACTCAAGTCAAAAGTCCCTTCTGGTGGCCACCCATCTTGAAAGTGAGCCACTCAGAAGAGCAGAGAGTCACCCACTTTCGTTTCTTGATCTCTACACTATTATTGTGAGTAACTTCCTTCCAGTGGGCTAAAGTCAAGTCCACGGGAGTGGAAGGGACGTTGCCCATGCCTATCAGTCTCGTCAGTTGTGCAGTCCACAAAATAACAAGAGGTAAAACAATTCCAATAAAACAGAAGAAACAATACACACAGGCCTGATAATTAAAAGACTTACAAAATGGAGATCTCCTAAGCTGATCCGCTGGCTCCTGTGAAGAAGCAAAAGTAGCAGACCCAAGATCAAGGTGGGCAGGTTGAGCCTCCGTTAGGAGGCCCTCCTGGTCAGTTCCTGCCAAAAAGCGAACTGACTTGCACCATACAAGAAAGGCGAGGTTGGACGATCACGATGGGCACCCCACCACCTTGGGACCAAGAGAAGGAAGAAGAGGCAAGGGATTCTGGCACACAGGCCTGCCCCGCTCTCTGCTTGCAGCTCCATGCTTCTTGGTGTAGACCTGAGCGGTAATGAATGCCTTCCAAGGTTGGGGCACTACTGGGGGCCTAATCCTGTGGTCCTGTTGCATTCCCATTTCTCCCTTGATTTCTTTCCCCCAAAGTTTGTTGCTACCCAGGTCACCCAAGCTGCATGGTTGAGGGAACAGGATACTGGTGAGGACAGCAGCGGGAGGCACAAGTGCCAATGGACTGGCCAGTAAGCAGCGCTGGGCTCCTTAGCCACGCCCACCACAAG
This sequence comes from Perognathus longimembris pacificus, assembly GCF_023159225.1. Lineage (NCBI taxonomy): Eukaryota > Metazoa > Chordata > Mammalia > Rodentia > Heteromyidae > Perognathus > Perognathus longimembris. Next base: position 13,211 of record NW_025959106.1, on the reverse strand, counting down.
AATATCACCCTTGACTTGAGCAAGTAGGACAGTCCCCTGAAACCCTTTAGCACCTTCCAAGCCACTGTGTACTGGGTGCGCTCGAATGTGCATATGTGTGCCCGTGCTTGCTTACATTCGTGTGTGTTTGTTCCTGATGCTGTAGATGGGTGTGCTTACTAAGCCAAAGTCTGTGTATGTGTAAATAGGTATGTGGATGTAGATCCAGGAGGACCCGGCACAGTGTGTTATGAGTGAGCATGTGGAGGTGGCGGGAAGGGAGAAAGAGAAAGAGAGAGAGAGAGTCATCTCGCCTATGAGGAATTCTTTGTTCATGTGCGGTTGTATGAGTGTGTCATGTATGAGGTTGGACATAGGGAGTTCCAATTGTGTGCATGTTTACTTGCTTATTTGAAGTTCCCAGACACCAATCATTTGGCAAAGTCTCCCCTTTTGTGCTGTCCTCTGCACAAAGGTCTCTGGACTTGAGGCCCGGGATACCTAGCTGCCTTTGCTCTTGGAGATCTGCATGACAGTGACAATGACGCCTATGAATACTGTTGCTGGGTGCTAGTGTGCCTTGGTCGAGGCAGGGAAGGGTCAGATATCACTTTCCCTAGTGTCTTAGCAGAGCTTCCTGTAGGAGCCTTAAACATATGGCTGTGAGCCACGGGCACCAGGATTGCCAGCTCCTGGCTCTAGCCAGTATAATCCTTGGCTGCTCAATAGCAGGAAGTAGCAGGCAGGGATCTGGGCCAGAGAAGCCAAGGCAAGCGGGAAGACAAGAGTTAAGCAGACACTAGCGCAGAAAGGAGATGCCCAGATTCGCTGACCTGCTAATCTTGTATCTCCCTTATGCTCTCAGCAAGAGAGATGAGGTTGATTGTGAGAGAGGTGGCGGATCCATACACCAGCCACTTCCAGGACTGGCAAGGGCAGAGGCGGTGGGGAGCTGTGTCACACGGGTTCAACCAGGATGTGGGAAGATGGAGCAGGAGGGGAGGTGGAAAGTGTATTTGCCTAGGACCCTGGCCCAAGCCGTTCCCAGCAGAATGGTCAGGGAGGGATGTGCGGCTCTACACATCCTGTGCATCCCCGAAGGCCTGTGAGAACTAGTGAGAACTTACAGCAAACCCCCAAGGGGCCCTGTGCCCTTTTTGCTATGGCAACTCCAGTTGGAACACTGGCTCAAGTCAGCAGGAGGCGCCGAGTACCTGGCCATGTCACAGAGCTCCAAACCATATGGGCACTGCCCAGAGGCTTCCCAGCACCCCAGGTGCAAATGCACTGTTAGTGAGGCACCAGGAGGCCCTGCTGGCCTGTGAGCACCAACTGCCTACCTCTAAGCAGCCTCACTACCCCTCCCTTAAGGCTGTTCCTGTTGGAATGCAAATGAAAGCACACATCAACAAAGTGGGCAAGGAATGGAGAAACAAATCATCCGGCCACACCCTGGAGGCTTTTCTGCATAGTGGGTCGCATATGTGCAGTCCTTCCTGCTCAGAAAAACACAGGGCTGCTGCCTAGCAAGCCAGGCAAGGTCTTCAGGTGGTCTTGGCCAAGGGGGCAGAGGCCGTTTCCAGACCAATCGGATGTCAGTCATAAAACCAGAAGGCAGGAAAGGAGTGCCGCTTCCCTCCTACCTTTGTCACAAACCTCCTGTGCACAGAAAAGGAGCAGAGGGGCTTGTGCACAGAGCAGGCAGACAACAGATTAGATAAATGGGGATTGGTGTTCACCAGAGGACTGAGAGATCCCAGGTGTGCAGAGGGTGAGAGCAGAGGGAGATTTGGAGAAGATAAGAAGGGCTAGGCCAGGGTGAGGCAGTTGTAATTTCCCCAGAAGAAGTGAAGAGGTGCACGGGGAGGTGTGCAGCCTGTGAACCTCAAGAGGAGGAGGGGGAAATTGGGAAGCAGAGGCAGAGGCAAAGAGGCAGTGACGCAGAGGCATGTGTGAGTTGAAAGCAGTCCAGAGCAGCAAGGCAGGGACAGGAGGGCTAGGAGAGAGAACTCGGAGGGAGTTATCAGCAAAGGAGGTATGTGTGCAGGGGACAAGCCTCAGGAACTCAGCTGCAGATGGCAGGTGGTGGCTAGGAAGGCCAGGTTGGGCGCCCCACCACCCTGGGACCAAGTAGAAGGGAGAAGAGGCAAGGGATTCTGGGGCACAGGCCTGCCCCATTCTCTGCGCGCAGCGCTGGGCTTTAGGGTGTAGACCTGAGGGGTAACGAATGCCATCCTTGGTTGGGGCACTACTGGGGCGTAATCATGTGGTCCTATTACATTGACATTTCTGCCTTGATTGCTTTCCCGAAGAGTTTGTTGTTACCCAGGTCTCCGAAGCTGCATGGTTCAGGGAATGGGAGACTGGTGAGGACAGCAAGGGGAGGCCCAAGTGCCAATGGACTGTCCAGTAAGCAGCGCTGGGCTCCTTAGCCACGCCCACCACAAGAACAATACCCTGGACTTGAGCAAGAAGGACACAGTCCTCGAAAACCCCTTAGCACCTTCCAAGCCACTGTGTACTGGGTGCGCTCACGTGTGCGTGTGTGTGCCCCTGCTTGCCTACATGCGTGTGTTCCTGATGCTGTACAAGAGTGTGCTTCCTAAGCCTAAGTCTGCATATGTGCAAATAGGTATGTGGATGTAGATCCAGGAGGACCCGGCACAGTGTGTTATAGTGAGCATGTGGGGGTGGCGGGGAGGAAGAGAGAGAAAGAGAGAGAGAGAGAGTCGGCTCACCTGTGAGGAATTTTTTGTTCATGTGCGGTTGCAGGAGTGTGTCAGGTATGAGGTTGGACAGAGGGAGTTCAAAGTGTTTACACGTTACTTGTTTTTTGAAGTTCCCGGAAACCAATCATATGGCGAAGGCTCCCCTCTTGTGCTGTCCTCTACACAAAGGTCTCCGTACTTGATGCCAAGCTGCCTCTGCTCTTGGAGATCTGCATGACAGTGATGATGCTGCCTATGAATATCATTGCTGGGTGCTAGTGTGCCTTGGTCACGGCAGGGAAGGGTCAGATATCCCTTTCCCTGGTGTCTTAGCAGAGCTTCCTGAAGGAGCCTAAAACATATGGCTGTGAGCCACGGGCACCAGGATTGCCAGCTCCTGCCTCTAGCCAGTATAATCCTTGGCTGCTCAATAGCAGGAAGTAGCAGGCAGGGATCTGGGCCAGAGAGGCCAAGGCAAGCGGGAAGACAAGAGTTAAGCAGACACTAGCGCAGAAAGGAGATGCCCAGATTCGCTGACCTGCTAATCTTGTATCTCCCTTATGCTCTCAGCAAGAGAGATGAGGTTGATTGTGAGAGAGGTGGCGGATCCATACACCAGCCACTTCCAGGACTGGCAAGGGCAGAGGCGGTGGGGAGCTGTGTCACACGGGTTCAACCAGGATGTGGGAAGATGGAGCAGGGGGGGAGGTGGAAAGTGTATTTGCCTAGGACCCTGGCCCAAGCCGTTCCCAGCAGAATGGTCAGGGGAGGGATGTGCGGCTCTACACATCCTGTGCATCCCCGAAGGCCTGTGAGAACTAGTGAGAACTTACAGCAAACCCCCAAGGGGCCCTGTGCCCTTTGTGCTATGGCAACTCCAGTTGGAACACTGGCTCAAGTCAGCAGGAGGCGCCTAGTACCTGGCCATGTCACAGAGCTCCAAACCATATGGGCACTGCCCAGAGGCTTCCCAGCACCCCAGGTGCAAATGCACTGTTAGTGAGGCACCAGGAGGCCCTGCTGGCCTGTGAGCACCAACTGCCTACCTCTAAGCAGCCTCACTACCCCTCCCTTAAGGCTGTTCCTGTTGGAATGCAAATGAAAGCACACATCAACAAAGTGGGCAAGGAATGGAGAAACAAAACATCCGGCCACCCCCTGGAGGCTTTTCTGCATAGTGGGTCGCATATGTGCAGTCCTTCCTGCTCAGAAAAACACAGGGCTGCTGCCTAGCAAGCCAGGCAAGGTCTTCAGGTGGTCTTGGCCAAGGGGGCAGAGGCCGTTTCCAGACCAATCGGATGTCAGTCATAAAACCAGAAGGCAGGAAAGGAGTGCCGCTTCCCTCCTACCTTTGTCACAAACCTCCTGTGCACAGAAAAGGAGCAGAGGGGCTTGGGCACAGAGCAGGCAGACAACAGATTAGATAAATGGGGATTGGTGTTCACCAGAGGACTGAGAGATCCCAGGTGTGCAGAGGGTGAGAGCAGAGGGAGATTTGGAGAAGATATGAAGGGCTAGGCCAGGGTGAGGCAGTTGTAATTTCCCCAGAAGAAGTGAAGAGGTGCATGGGGAGGTGTGCAGCCTGTGAACCTCAAGAGGAGGAGGGGGAAATTGGGAAGCAGAGGCAGAGGCAAAGAGGCAGTGACGCAGAGGCATGTGTGAGTTGAAAGCAGTCCAGAGCAGCAAGGCAGGGACAGGAGGGCTAGGAGAGAGAACTCGGAGGGAGTTATCAGCAAAGGAGGTATGTGTGCAGGGGAAAAGCCTCAGGAACTCAGCTGCAGATGGCAGGTGGTGGCTAGGAAGGCCAGGTTGGGCGCCCCACCACCCTGGGACCAAGTAGAAGGGAGAAGAGGCAAGGGATTCTGGGGCACAGGCCTGCCCCATTCTCTGCGCGCAGCGCTGTGCTTTAGGGTGTAGACCTGAGGGGTACCGAATGCCATCCTTGGTTGGGGCACTACTGGGGCGTAATCATGTGGTCCTGTTACATTGACATTTCTGCCTTGATTGCTTTCCCGAAGAGTTTGTTGCTACCCAGGTCTCCGAAGCTGCATGGTTCAGGGAATGGGAGACTGGTGAGGACAGCAGGGGGAGGCCCAAGTGCCAATGGACTGTCCAGTAAGCAGCGCTGGGCTCCTTAGCCACGCCCACCACGAGAACAACACCCTGGACTTGACCAAGTAGGACACAGTCCTCGAAAACCCCTTAGCACCTTCCAAGCCACTGTGTACTGGGTGCGCTCACGTGTGCGTGTGTGTGCCCCTGCTTGCCTACATACGTGCGTTCCTGATGCTGTACAAGAGTGTGCTTCCTAAGCCTAAGTCTGCATATGTGCAAATAGGTATGTGGATGTAGATCCAGGAGGACCCGGCACAGTGTGTTATAGTGAGCATGTGGGGGTGGCGGGGAGGAAGAGAGAGAAAGAGAGAGAGAGAGAGTCGGCACGCCTGTGAGGAAATTTTTGTTCATGTGCGGTTGCAGGAGTGTGTCAGGTATGAGGTTGGACAGAGGGAGTTCAAAGTGTTTACACGTTACTTGTTTTTTGAAGTTCCCGGAAACCAATCATATGGCGAAGGCTCCCCTCTTGTGCTGTCTGCTACACAAAGGTCTCCGTACTTGATGCCAAGCTGCCTCTTCTCTTGGAGATCTGCATGACAGTTATGATGCTGCCTATGAATATCATTGCTGGGTGCTAGTGTGCCTTGGTCACGGCAGGGAAGGGTCAGATATCCCTTTCCCTGGTGTCTTAGCAGAGCTTCCTGAAGGAGCCTAAAACATATGGCTGTGAACCACGGGCACCAGGATTGCCAGCTCCTGCCTCTAGCCAGTATAATCCTTGGCTGCTCAATAGCAGGAAGTAGCAGGCAGGGATCTGGGCCAGAGAGGCCAAGGCAAGCGGGAAGACAAGAGTTAAGCAGACACTAGCGCAGAAAGGAGATGCCCAGATTCGCTGACCTGCTAACCTTGTATCTCCCTTATGCTCTGAGCAAGAGAGATGAGGTTGACTGTGAGAGAGGTGGCGGATCCATACACAGCCACTTCCAGGACTGGCAAGGGCAGAGGCGGTGGGGAACTGTGTCACACGGGTTCAACCAGGATGTGGGAAGATGGAGCAGGAGGGAGGTGGAAAGTGTATTTGCCTAGGACCCTGGCCCAAGCCGTTCCCAGCAGAATGGTCAGGGGAGGGATGTGCGGCTCTACACATCCTGTGCATCCCCGAAGGCCTGTGAGAACTAGGGAGAACTTACAGCAAACCCCCAAGGGGCCCTGTGCCCTTTTTGCTATGGCAACTCCAGTTGGAACACTGGCTCAAGTCAGCAGGAGGCGCCGAGTACCTGGCCATGTCACACAGCTCCAAACCATATGGGCACTGCCCAGAGGCTTCCCAGCACCCCAGGTGCAAATGCACTGTTAGTGAGGCACCAGGAGGCCCTGCTGGCCTGTGAGCACCAACTGCCTACCTCTAAGCAGCCTCACTACCCCTCCCTTAAGGCTGTTCCTGTTGGAATGCAAATGAAAGCACACATCAACAAAGTGGGCAAGGAATGGAGAAACAAAACATCCGGCCACCCCCTGGAGGCTTTTCTGCATAGTGGGTCGCATATGTGCAGTCCTTCCTGCTCAGAAAAACACAGGGCTGCTGCCTAGCAAGCCAGGCAAGGTCTTCAGGTGGTCTTGGCCAAGGGGGCAGAGGCCGTTTCCAGACCAATCGGATGTCAGTCATAAAACCAGAAGGCAGGAAAGGAGTGCCGCTTCCCTCCTACCTTTGTCACAAACCTCCTGTGCACAGAAAAGGAGCAGAGGGGCTTGGGCACAGAGCAGGCAGACAACAGATTAGATAAATGGGGATTGGTGTTCACCAGAGGACTGAGAGATCCCAGGTGTGCAGAGGGTGAGAGCAGAGGGAGATTTGGAGAAGATAAGAAGGGCTAGGCCAGGGTGAGGCAGTTGTAATTTCCCCAGAAGAAGTGAAGAGGTGCATGGGGAGGTGTGCAGCCTGTGAACCTCAAGAGGAGGAGGGGGAAATTGGCAAGCAGAGGCAGAGGCAAAGAGGCAGTGACGCAGAGGCATGTGTGAGTTGAAAGCAGTCCAGAGCAGCAAGGCAGGGACAGGAGGGCTAGGAGAGAGAACTCGGAGGGAGTTATCAGCAAAGGAGGTATGTGTGCAGGGGACAAGCCTCAGGAACTCAGCTGCAGATGGCAGGTGGTGGCTAGGAAGGCCAGGTTGGGCGCCCCACCACCCTGGGACCAAGTAGAAGGGAGAAGAGGCAAGGGATTCTGGGGCACAGGCCTGCCCCATTCTCTGCGCGCAGCGCTGGGCTTTAGGGTGTAGACCTGAGGGGTAACGAATGCCATCCTTGGTTGGGGCACTACTGGGGCGTAATCATGTGGTCCTGTTACATTGACATTCTTCCTTGATTGCTTTCCCGAAGAGTTTGTTGATACCCAGGTCTCCGAAGCTGCATGGTTCAGGGAATGGGAGACTGGTGAGGACAGCAGGGGGAGGCCCAAGTGCCATGGACTGTCCAGTAAGCAGCGCTGGGCTCCTTAGCCACGCCCACCACGAGAACAACACCCTGGACTTGAGCAAGTAGGACACAGTCCTCGAAAACCCTTTAGCACCTTCCAAGCCACTGTGTACTGGGTGCCCTCACGTGTGCGTGTGTGTGCCCCTGCTTGCCTACATGCGTGCGTTCCTGATGCTGTACAGGAGTGTGCTTCCTAAGCCTAAGTCTGCATATGTGCAAATAGGTATGTGGATGTAGATCCAGGAGGACCCGGCACAGTGTGTTATAGTGAGCATGTGGGGGTGGCGGGGAGGAAGAGAGAGAAGAGAGAGAGAGAGAGTCGGCACGCCTGTGAGGAATTTTTTGTTCATGTGCGGTTGCATGAGTGTGTCAGGTATGAGGTTGGACAGAGGGAGTTCAAAGTGTTTACACGTTACTTGTTTTTTGAAGTTCCCGGAAACCAATCATATGGCGAAGGCTCCCCTCTTGTGCTGTCCGCTACACAAAGGTCTCCGTACTTGATGCCAAGCTGCCTCTTCTCTTGGAGATCTGCATGACAGTGATGATGCTGCCTATGAATATCATTGCTGGGTGCTAGTGTGCCTTGGTCACGGCAGGGAAGGATCAGATATCCCTTTCCCTGGTGTCTTAGCAGAGCTTCCTGAAGGAGCCTAAAACATATGGCTGTGAGCCACGGGCACCAGGATTGCAAGCTCCTGCCTCTAGCCAGTATAATCCTTGGCTGCTCAATAGCAGGAAGTAGCAGGCAGGGATCTGGGCCAGAGAGGCCAAGGCAAGCTGGAAGACAAGAGTTAAGCAGACACTAGCGCAGAAAGGAGATGCCCAGATTCGCTGACCTGCTAACCTTGTATCTCCCTTATGCTCTGAGCAAGAGAGATGAGGTTGACTGTGAGAGAGGTGGCGGATCCATACACCAGCCACTTCCAGGACTGGCAAGGGCAGAGGCGGTGGGGAGCTGTGTCACACGGGTTCAAACAGGATGTGGGAAGATGGAGCAGGAGGGGAGGTGGAAAGTGTATTTGCCTAGGACCCTGGCCCAAGCCGTTCCCAGCAGAATGGTCAGGGAGGGATGTGCGGCTCTACACATCCTGTGCATCCCGAAGGCCTGTGAGAACTAGTGAGAAATTACAGCAAACCCCAAGGCGCCCTGTGCCCTTTTTGCTATGCCAACTCCAGTTGGAACTCTGCTCAAGTCAGCAGAGGCGCCGAGTACCTGGCCATGTCACAGAGCTCCAAACCATATGGGCACTGCCCAGAGGCTTCCCAGCACCCCAGGTGCAAATGCACTGTTAGTGAGGCACCAGGAGGCCCTGCTGGCCTGTGAGCACCAACTGCCTACCTCTAAGCAGCCTCACTACCCCTCCCTTAAGGCTGTTCCTGTTGGAATGCAAATGAAAGCACACATCAACAAAGTGGGCAAGGAATGGAGAAACAAAATATCCGGCCACCCCCTGGAGGCTTTTCTGCATAGTGGGTCGCATATGTGCAGTCCTTCTTGCTCAGAAAAACACAGGGCTGCTGCCTAGCAAGCCAGGCAAGGTCTTCAGGTGGTCTTGGCCAAGGGGGCAGAGGCCGTTTCCAGACCAATCGGATGTCAGTCATAAAACCAGAAGGCAGGAAAGGAGTGCCGCTTCCCTCCTACCTTTGTCACAAACCTCCTGTGCACAGAAAAGGAGCAGAGGGGCTTGGGCACAGAGCAGGCAGACAACAGATTAGATAAATGGGGATTGGTGTTCACCAGAGGACTGAGAGATCCTAGGTGTGCAGAGGGTGAGAGCAGAGGGAGATTTGGAGAAGATAAGAAGGGCTAGGCCAGGGTGAGGCAGTTGTAATTTCCCCAGAAGAAGTGAAGAGGTGCATGGGGAGGTGTGCAGCCTGTGAACCTCAAGAGGAGGAGGGGGAAATTGGGAAGCAGAGGCAGAGGCAAAGAGGCAGTGACGCAGAGGCATGTGTGAGTTGAAAGCAGTCCAGAGCAGCAAGGCAGGGACAGGAGGGCTAGGAGAGAGAACTCGGAGGGAGTTATCAGCAAAGGAGGTATGTGTGCAGGGGACAAGCCTCAGGAACTCAGCTGCAGATGGCAGGTGGTGGCTAGGAAGGCCAGGTTGGGCGCCCCACCACCCTGGACCAAGTAGAAGGGAGAAGAGGCAAGGGATTCTGGGGCACAGGCCTGCCCCATTCTCTTCGCGCAGCGCTGGGCTTTAGGGTGTAGATCTGAGGGGTAATGAATGCCATCCTTGGTTGGGGCACTACTGGGGCGTAATCATGTGGTCCTGTTACATTGACATTCTGCCTTGATTGCTTTCCCGAAGAGTTTGTTGCTACCCAGGTCTCCGAAGCTGCATGGTTCAGGGAATGGGAGAATGGTGAGGACAGCAGGGGGAGGCCCAAGTGCCAATGGACTGTCCAGTAAGCAGCGCTGGGCTCCTTAGCCACGCCCACCAGGAGAACAACACCCTGGACTTGAGCAAGTAGGACACAGTCCTCGAAAACCCCTTAGCACCTTCCAAGCACTGTGTACTGGGTGCGCTCACGTGTGCGTGTGTGTGCCCCTGCTTGCCTACATGCGTGTGTTCCTGATGCTGTACAAGAGTGTGCTTCCTAAGCCTAAGTCTGCATATGTGCAAATAGGTATGTGGATGTAGATCCAGGAGGACCCGGAATAGTGTGTTATAGTGAGCATGTGGGGGGGGGCGGGGAGGAAGAGAGAAAGAGAGTGAGAGAGAGTCGGCTCGCCTGTGAGGAATTTTTTGTTCATGTGCGGTTGCAGGAGTGTGTCAGGTATGAGGTTGGACAGAGGGAGTTCAAAGTGTTTACACGTTACTTGTTTTTTGAAGTTCTTGAAACCAGTCATATGGCGAAGGCTCCCCTCTTGTGCTGTCCGCTACACAAAGGTCTCCGTACTTGATGCCAAGCTGCCTCTGCTCTTGGAGATCTGCATGACAGTGATGATGCTGCCTATGAATATCATTGCTGGGTGCTAGTGTGCCTTGGTCACGGCAGGGAAGTATCAGATATCCCTTTCCCTGGTGTCTTAGCAGAGCTTCCTGAAGGAGCCTAAAACATATGGCTGTGAGCCACGGGCACCAGGATTGCCAGCTCCTGCCTCTAGCCAGTATAATCCTTGTCTGCTCAATAGCAGGAAGTAGCAGGCAGGGATCTGGGCCAGAGAGGCCAAGGCAAGCGGGAAGACAAGAGTTAAGCAGACACTAGCGCAGAAAGGAGATGCCCAGATTCGCTGACCTGCTAACCTTGTATCTCCCTTATGCTCTCAGCAAGAGAGATGAGGTTGATTGTGAGAGAGGTGGCGGATCCATACACCAGCCACATCCAGGACTGGCAAGGGCAGAGGCGGTGGGGAGCTGTGTCACACGGGTTCAACCAGGATGTGGGAAGATGGAGCAGGAGGGGAGGTGGAAAGTGTATTTGCCTAGGACCCTGGCCCAAGCCGTTCCCAGCAGAATGGTCAGGGGAGGGATGTGCGGCTCTACACATCCTGTGCATCCCCGAAGGCCTGTGAGAACTAGTGAGAACTTACAGCAAACCCCCAAGGGGCCCTGTGCCCTTTGTGCTATGGCAACTCCAGTTGGAACACTGGCTCAAGTCATCAGGAGGCGCCTAGTACCTGGCCATGTCACAGAGCTCCAAACCATATGGGCACTGCCCAGAGGCTTCCCAGCACCCCAGGTGCAAATGCACTGTTAGTGAGGCACCAGGAGGCCCTGCTGGCCTGTGAGCACCAACTGCCTACCTCTAAGCAGCCTCACTACCCCTCCCTTAAGGCTGTTCCTGTTGGAATGCAAATGAAAGCACACATCAACAAAGTGGGCAAGGAATGGAGAAACAAAACATCCGGCCACCCCCTGGAGGCTTTTCTGCATAGTGGGTCGCATATGTGCAGTCCTTCCTGCTCAGAAAAACACAGGGCTGCTGCCTAGCAAGCCAGGCAAGGTCTTCAGGTGGTCTTGGCCAAGGGGGCAGAGGCCGTTTCCAGACCAATCGGATGTCAGTCATAAAACCAGAAGGCAGGAAAGGAGTGCCGCTTCCCTCCTACCTTTGTCACAAACCTCCTGTGCACAGAAAAGGAGCAGAGGGGCTTGGGCACAGAGCAGGCAGACAACAGATTAGATAAATGGGGATTGGTGTTCACCAGAGGACTGAGAGATCCCAGGTGTGCAGAGGGTGAGAGCAGAGGGAGATTTGGAGAAGATAAGAAGGGCTAGGCCAGGGTGAGGCAGTTGTAATTTCCCCAGAAGAAGTGAAGAGGTGCATGGGGAGGTGTGCAGCCTGTGAACCTCAAGAGGAGGAGGGGGAAATTGGGAAGCAGAGGCAGAGGCAAAGAGGCAGTGACGCAGAGGCATGTGTGAGTTGAAAGCAGTCCAGAGCAGCAAGGCAGGGACAGGAGGGCTAGGAGAGAGAACTCGGAGGGAGTTATCAGCAAAGGAGGTATGTGTGCAGGGGACAAGCCTCAGGAACTCAGCTGCAGATGGCAGGTGGTGGCTAGGAAGGCCAGGTTGGGCGCCCCACCACCTGGGACCAAGTAGAGGGAGAAGAGGCAAGGGATTCTGGGGCACAGGCCTGCCCCATTCTCTGCGCGCAGCGCTGTGCTTTAGGGTGTAGACCTGGGGGGTAACGAATGCCATCCTTGGTTGGGGCACTACTGGGGCGTAATCATGTGGTCCTGTTACATTGACATTTCTTCCTTGATTGCTTTCCCGAAGAGTTTGTTGATACCCAGGTCTCCGAAGCTGCATGGTTCAGGGAATGGGAGACTGGTGAGGACAGCAGGGGGAGGCCCAAGTGCCAATGGACTGTCCAGTAAGCAGCGCTGGGCTCCTTAGCCACGCCCACCACGAGAACAACACCCTGGACTTGAGCAAGTAGGACACAGTCCTCGAAAACCCCTTAGCACCTTCCAAGCCACTGTGTACTGGGTGAGTTCACGTGTGCGTGTGTGTGCCCCTGCTTGCCTACATGCGTGCGTTCCTGATGCTGTACAAGAGTGTGCTTCCTAAGCCTAAGTCTGCATATGTGCAAATAGGTATGTGGATGTAGATCCAGGAGGACCCGGCACAGTGTGTTATAGTGAGCATGTGGGGTTGGCGGGGAGGAAGAGAGAGAAAGAGAGAGAGAGAGAGTCGGCACGCCTGTGAGGAATTTTTTGTTCATGTGCGGTTGCATGAGTGTGTCAGGTATGAGGTTTGACAGAGTGAGTTCAAAGTGTTTACACGTTACTTGTTTTTTGAAGTTCCCGGAAACCAATCATATGGCGAAGGCTCCCCTCTTGTGCTGTCCGCTACACAAAGGTCTCCGTACTTGATGCCAAGCTGCCTCTTCTCTTGGAGATCTGCATGACAGTGATGATGCTGCCTATGAATATCATTGCTGGGTGCTAGTGTGCCTTGGTCACGGCAGGGAACGGTCAGATATCCCTTTCCCTGGTGTCTTAGCAGAGCTTCCTGAAGGAGCCTAAAACATATGGCTGTGAGCCACGGGCACCAGGATTGCCAGCTCCTGCCTCTAGCCAGTATAATCCTGGGCTGCTCAATAGCAGGAAGTAGCAGGCAGGGATCTGGGCCAGAGAGGCCAAGGCAAGCGGGAAGACAAGAGTTAAGCAGACACTAGCGCAGAAAGGAGATGCCCAGATTCGCTGACCTGCTAACCTTGTATCTCCCTTATGCTCTGAGCAAGAGAGATGAGGTTGACTGTGAGTGAGGTGGCGGATCCATACACCAGCCACTTCAGGACTGGCAAGGGCAGAGGCGGTGGGGAGCTGTGTCACACGGGTTCAACCAGGATGTGGGAAGATGGAGCAGGAGGGGAGGTGGAAAGTGTATTTGCCTAGGACCCTTGCCCAAGCCGTTCCCAGCAGAATGGTCAGGGGAGGGGATGTGCGGCTCTACACATCCTGTGCATCCCCGAAGGCCTGTGAGAACTAGTGAGAACTTACAGCAAACCCCCAAGTGGCCTGTGCCCTTTTTGCTATGCCAACTCCAGTTGGA
>NW_025959105.1:0-145323 GCF_023159225.1 Perognathus longimembris pacificus | reverse complement strand
TCTTTGAACCTTGATTCTCAGAAATCATTCTCTTGAGGATTACAGACATGAGCCACTGGCACCTTGCTCCTTTGAGCTTTTATTCTTCACACATACGCACATAGAGTCTTGTCAACAAGTTGCTGCTGCCATTAACTTTTTAATATAGTTATTGTTAACACTAGAGTTTTGTTGAGCAGTTAATGTTTAGCTGGCCAATAGTATCTGCAACATAACTTTCCCCCAAATTACAATGTCCCTTAGTATCTGAAGTGGGTTGGCTCTACAACCCATGTGGCTAATGAAGTTCTTTTGATATAAAACAGTATAATACTTGCATATAAACTACAAACATCCTTCATATACTTTGTCTTCTCTAGATTGCTTACAGTAAGTAATATAATTGAAATAAGTGTAGCTAGATTTTATACCATGTTATAGGGCATTATGACAAGAAAACAGTGTGAATGTGTTTTAGTACAGATGCACTGCTTTTCCCTTAAGATGTACAATCTGTAATTGGTTGAATTTGCATATGCAGAGTATTTTTTGTGCATTATTTATAGAAACTATGGTGTAAGAAAGTTGGTCTTTGGTAAAATGATGATGGTTCTATGTTGAAACTGAAATGGACACCATGAGGAGACTGTGAGTTTTGTGTCTGCATTTAAATGACAGGCAAGATCTTGAGAAATTACTAATATTGTAGCCAATATTGACTGAGAAATCCAATGCATTTCACAGAGAGAGTGTAAATCTGGCCACATTGTAACGAGTACAACAGAAGGAAAATTGAAAGACTAACTTGTTCCATTGAAATGAATGTCCACTGTCATCAGGTGTTTGAGCAGGGAGTTGTGGATAGCTCTTTGGCCAAGCAAAGCACATTTATACGTGTCTGGTAGGACATGCAATAGAATGACACAGCAGCTCTACAAGCTATTGAGCTTTGGTGAGTGATTGTTTTCCCTTCCATATATTGTTTCAAACTATGGGCTTCAAGGAAGTCTGCAACATAAAAATGACTTTTTGTTTTGACAGACCTGGGGCTTGAACTCAGGGCCTGGGCACTGAGCTTTTGCTCAAGGCTGGCACTCAGCTCTACTCTGAACTATCTGTTGGTTGGAGCTAAGTGTCTTGTGGACTTTTCCTGCCCAGGCTTGCTTTGAACTGTGATCCTCAGATCTCATTTCTGAGTAGCTAGCATTGTAGGCATAGGCCACCAGTACCTGACTTCCTGACTTTTTCTCCTCTGTCCTTTGTCCTCCTCCTCAGGCCCCCTTCCTTCCTTCCTCCTCCTTTTTTCATCTTTCTTCTTTTTTCCCCTTTTCTTCATTGCTTTGCTTTCTGAGAGAAGTCAATGATCAGCCAACCATGAAATGGGGAAAGTGGACCAAATAAGGCTGGATAATTTATTTGAGCCAAACAGAGGTATTATAATCTATTAAAAATACTTAGCCAAACACACTGTATCTGTGACTTTATCTCCTAACCCTGCAGACTGTCTGGTAGTTGCCCAGTACCTGAGGCAGGAAGGCGGACCCGTGTGCCTGAACTTTCCAGTCATGTCTTTGTAACTGGTAGTTTTTAATAAAAGAAAAACTCTAACATTGTGAAATTACATCAGTGAAGAAACCATAGCTTTTTATGTTCTTGTATATGCTTTTCTTCTGTGCAACGTTATTCAATGCCCTAAATTTCAGCTAATTTTGAAATATTTTCTTGAATATTGAGATTAGTCTGGAAATCAGGCTAGGAATAAATGAAATGCTGGTGTGGTAATAAAATTTATGTTACCATTTTATGAATATGAAAATGTCTAATTGTTATAACACAAGGTATCTTTGAATTAAGAAGTCTAGGACATTTTATTCTTTTACACCTTTTTTTTAAAGCAGGAAAACCTTTGCTTCTACCATCAGTCTTGAAGCAGAAATCCCAGAAAAGAGAATTTTATAATCAGTCACAAAGAATTCCTACACGCTTCATGTATCCCTTCCTCATCATTTCCCATTTCTTAGGAGTCTCCACATTGTTTAATTGTAATCATGTGCAACTAGCATTTTAAAGCTTCACACTGCTTTCACATTTATGGGATATGATGAGAAGATTAAGAATGGTTGAAACTTAAGAATAAATACAGGAAACTTAAGAGTAGATGTAGAAATGCGACTCCACCAGGCTTTCATGGAGCACACATTACCTCAGTGGGCTTCATGTTGTGGCCATCCATATATAGAAGAACAAACTAGAAGGTGCACTGTCCCAAACAACCCTCATTCTAGTCAGGCCCCTCTCCTGTACTCTGCTTTGCAATTCTGTAGCAGGAATCTAAACTCTGGTTTCCTTCCATTGCATTGGTGTTGTTTGACCTGACTTTCCCTCAGCTTGGAACTTACGCATATGGGACTCAGGTGGCAGGGCCCTGCCTTTCCAGGGCCTGCACTTAGTATTCAATCTATTGTGGAGCAGAGGGATGTTCATGACCCATAGCAAAACTCCTCCCACGTCCCATAAAGTGACATGTTGTTTCTATTAAGGGATCATTTTCTTAAGTGAAATCATGACCAGTTATGATGGCATGGAAGTATACAGAGGCCAAGTGATATGTGTTACTTTAATTACCGAAGAAGTATCTATTACGATTCCATAATGGTTCAAAGAAGAATTTTAAGACTGAAACATTGGTTTTTTTGTTTGTTTAGTTCAGAAGTAATTGAAATGGAATATGTAAATAGAGTCAAAGTGGACTTTTCCAAGTGAGAAAGAGAAGTCAATTGCACTTCGAAAGAAACTATATGACTATAGCAAGAAAGACATCGCCAATTAACAAATATTTATTTTCCTTTGCTATTCTCTGCTATTTATCCTGTTACATAGTAGTGGAATGAATTAGGAAGAGAGTGATGTAGAGTGCATGGTTTTCCATTGCAACACAAACTGTATCTATCTATCTATCTATCTATCTATCTATCTATCTATCTATCTATCTATCTATCTGTCTATCTATCTACCTATATTTTTGCTGTTCCCGGGGTTTGAACTCAGGCTTGGACACAGTTCCTGAGCTTTTTTTGCTTAAGGCTAGCACTCTGTCACTTGAGCAATAGCTCCACTTCCAGCTTTTTGGTGGTTAATTGAAGAGAAGAGTCTCACAGATTTTTCCTGCCCAGGCTGGCTTAGAACCTCAATCCTCAGATCTCAGCCTCCTGAATATCTAGGATTACTGGCTACAGCCACTGGCTTCCAGCTTACTTTCCCTATAGTCTTAAACTATGCAGGAATCAACTCTTTGGTAAGCTTTTTTTCATTTTGATGTTTATATTAGTAATGATTATTTTGTCTCCATTTTCCTATCTTATGATTATTTAATTAGAAGGCAATTGTTTATTTTTTATTTGATTAGTTATTTAAAAGACAGGTCTTTGGGGCTTTATATAATAGGATCCAAAGGTAGCACTAATGTCTGTGAACCTTAAAATTATACTATCCCTTTTTTGATGACCAAAGCTCATTAGAAACTGGAGCCTGTGGCTCAGGCCTGTAATCCCAGATCCTCATGAGATTGGAGGATTGTGCTTTGAAACCGCCCTGGGCAGGGAAATCCATGACATCCATCCTCCATGAACCACCAAAGTACCAGAAATGGTGCTATTTCTCAAGGGGTAGCATGCCAGCATGGAGTGACAAAGCTAAGGGACATAGCCCAGTCTCTGAGTTCAATTTTCAGTGCTGGCTCAAAAACCAAAACCCCACCAAAACACAAATGACCTGAAAGACTCTAGTCCCTGTGCGTAGGAACTAATAATTTGTCCTACTACTGTGAAGGGAAGAGCTTCTGAGTTCTTACAAAAACTATCTTTAAGTATTTGTGCAAAGGAGTTGCCATTTGACAAAGCAGTTTATGAATATGGCAGATCTTAACCCACCTCACCCCTTTCAACATTCTTGCCCCTCCTTCCTCTGCCCACCCTTTCCATTTTCTTACTTTTGTAGTATGTACAATGAATTCTTGACTACATTCCCCCCCTTCCCCTTCATTTGTCTCCCGCTCTCCCCTTGCCCCCACTTGATGAGCTGCTGTTTTTCACCCTTATGCTTTGGGAAGTAATCATAAGCACCACCCCCCTACCCCAGTTCTTCCTCAGAACTTTCTAGATTCCTAAGAGTGGTCATTGTAAATGTATAACACAAGAATAAATAGAATAGCAAGATATGAGAGAGTTGAAGACATGCTTTAATCATTAGACTTTGTGATTCGAATAAACAACTGTGGTTGAATAAAGACACTGCACATTCCTGTTGGATATTTCTCATAGAGTGAACACAGTGCTGTCCCAACTCTTTTACTCTATTTAAGTTTTTGGCTCATCACTGGTATTTGTTTCATTATCTAACAAAAATATCGCGTGTCTCTTGTTTGCAAAGGCTACAGAGGAGGGAATGCTTATTCTATGTGTAGAGAGAGAAGGAAGGCTGGAGAGATGTTTGTGCTTGTGCAGAAGCCATTTTTTTTAAATAAACGCTGGATAGGTAGTCCACCTCCCAAATTTTGCACTACTCTTTTCGCTGTCCTAGCTTTGACTTATTTTGTTGTATGTTCTCGTTTGGTTATTTCCTTGAACATCCCATCTAATTTCCATCTTATTCATTTTTGTGTTGCAGCTTCTGACAACTGTCTTAAGTCCACACTTCTCTAGATTTTTATACCTAGCAGCCATTTGGCTTCTACTTTTCCTGGTCTCTCTCTTCCTCTCTCACTACCTGTGCCTAATGTTGAGGTTATAGTATCCAAAATAGCTCAGGCCTCAGCCACCTTGGTGTGTTCATGCTATCTGTCCCTTCCTGCCTCAGTGTCTGTACCTTTTGGCTGGTTTCACTCAGATTATGGCCAGAGAATGGCTGAAGTAAATAACAGGAATGAAGAAAGGAAATGTATGGTGATTAGCAGTTCTTTGAGGGAAATGTTTACCTTTATTCACAAACAGTGTATGTGTTGGTAGTTTTCCTATTGCCAGAGAAAGAGAGTGTTGATTCTAAATGTTAGTTTTTAACATGAGAATCTTAAGCATTATATGTCATAACTCTAAAAAATGTTAGGTGTTTCAGAATCTTTCAAAAATATTTATTGTCTTTTTTCTCCTTTATTGTCAAAGTGAAGTACAGAGGGGTTACAATTTCATATATAATGCAGTGAGTACATTTCTTGTCCAACATGTTAACTCCTCCTCCCCTCCACATGCCTACCTCTTCCCTCCTGCTTCCCCTTCCACCCACGAGTTGTATGGTTGGTTTACACCAAATGGTTTTGTGAGTATTGTGTTTGGAGTTGTTTGTATTTTTATCCTTTGTCTATTGATTTTGATATTTACTTTCTCTTCCCTAGCTCTAATACACGTATATACAGTATCCAGGGTGCTCAGATGAGATACAGTGATAGTAGGGGTAAAACCACAGGAAGGGAATACGAGAGAAAATAAAAAGGGTACGGATTCATATCGCATGTTGAAAATAATTACAATAATGATATACCACTTGTTTCCATAACATGGAGCTCATTTCACTTAGCATCATCTTAAGTGTCCATAAGGGCATAGCTATTGGGCTATTATGACTTCGGCTTTGACTAGCCTAAACATGTACTAATTATTCCAAAAACATGTACTAATTATTCCAAGCACCCAGCACCCCTCACGGAGGCACGGGAGGAGGACTGAGCGCCTAGCACACACACAGGAGGACTGAGCACCCAGCACCTCGTGTGGAGGAACGGGAGGAGAACTGAGCGCCCAGCGCCTCCTGTGGATTCATGGGAGGAGGACTGAGCACCCAGGCCCTCGTGTGGGACACAGGACTAACTGCCCAGCACCCACATGAGAAGACTGAGCACCCAGCACTTTGTGTGGAGGCACGGGAGGACTGAGCACCCAGCACCTCGTATGCAGACACCGGGGGAGGACTGAGCACCCAGCACCTTGTGTGGAGACGCCAGGGGGGACTGAGCACCCAGCATCTTGTGTGGAGATGCCGGGGGAGGACTGAGCACCCAGCACCCACGCAGGAGGACTCAGTACCCTAACCCTAGGTACGTGTGTGCATGCGGGGGGGAGGCTGGGGTGACCCCGGCGTCGCCATGATCAGGGCCCAGGCTGCAGGCTCAGCTCCACCACAGGCCATGGCTCCGACTCCTCCTCCTCCTCCTCCTCCTCCTCCTCCTCCTCCTCCTCCTCCTCCTCCTCCTCCCAGCGGAGGACAGGGGGAGGTGCACGGCTGTCCGGCTGTCCGTGTGTCCATCCGCCCATCTCTTTGTCTGTCCGTCTGTCTCCCTCTGTGTCTGTCCGTCCATCCATTTGTCCATGTGTCCGTCTGTCTCCAGGTCTGTCTGCCCGTCTGCTCATCTGTCCATCTGTCCATCCATCCGTCCATCTGTCTGTCTCCCTGTTTCTCCGTCTGTCTGTCTGACCATCTGCTCAGTGTGTTTGTCCGTCTGTCTCCAGGTCCATCTGTCCATGACTGTCTGTCTCCCTGTGTGTCTCACTGTGTGCTCATCTGTCTGTCCGTCTCCCTCTCTTGTCTATCTGTCTCCATGATGTCCATCTATCCATCCGTCCATCTGTGTCTTTTTGTCATCTGTCTGTCTCCAGTCTGTCTGTCTGTCTCCCTGTCCACCTGTCTGTCTGTCCTGCTCATCTGTGTCCCTGTCTGTCTGTCTGTCCATCTGTCTGCTGTGTGTCTGTCTGTCCGTCTCCCTGTCTGTCTGTCTCCATGTCTGTTTGTCCATCTGTCTGCCTGTCTCTTGTCCATGCCTTTTTGTCTGTCTCCAGGTCTGTCCATCTGTCTCCCAGTCTGTCTGTCTATCTGTTCATCTGTCCATCCATCTCCCTGTCTCCCTGTCTGTCCGTCCGTCTGTCTTCATGTCTGTCCGTGTCTCGATTCCATCGCTGTCTGTCTGTCACCGCCCAAGCCCCCAGCCCCCCATGTCCCTCTGTCCCTCCGTCCGTCCGTCTGTCCATCTTCACCAGTCAACTTGTCACTGACACAGGGAACGCGGGCGCTCAGGAGCCTGCAGGGCAGACGGACGGACGGGTGGATGTGGGCTCGAATCCCGGCCTCCCGCATGGCCCACAATGCGTTGCATTCCCCTCCCCACCCTGGGGGCCCCGGGTTCAGATTCCTGCTCACCTCTGACAGCCCCAGCCCAGGCCCAGCGACCCCAGTGCTGCCGAAGCAGCAGGTGCATCATGGCTGGCCCGGCGGGGACCCTTGAAACCTCCGACCGTGTGGGTGTGCACACACTCGGGGAGGAAGGGATGGGAGGGGGAGGGGTCACATGAAGTGGGGAGGGAGGGACACGTGACCCTCAGCTCCTTGCCCCAGCCCTCCCCACACGACTCCACCTGCAAAGGCTCCCCCCCATGTGAGGCCTCTGAGGACACTTCAAATCGCCACCTATCCACCCACAGGCCCAGAATGGTCTTGGGGACACTTGAAACCACCCCCCCACCCAGATCCCCATTCCCCCGGGGACACTTGAAACCGCCGTGGGGACACTCAAAACTGCCCTACATCCACTCACAGGCCCAAGGTTTTCGTGGGGACACTGGATACCGCCCTCCATCGATGCACACGCCGAGGGTTGCCTTGGAGACACTTGAAACCACCCCCTAAAGAACTGCCCCCATCATGGGACACTTGAAACTGACCCTCACCCAGACCCCCTCCCCTTGGGGACACTTGAAACCGCCCTCCATCCACCCACAGGCCCAGGGTTGCCTTGGCGACGCTTAAAACCGCCCCCTACAGAACCACTCCAACCCGGGGACACTTGAAACCGCCCTCCATCCACCCACAGGCCCAAGGTGGTCCTGGTTACACTTGAAACCACCCCCCCAAGAGCCCCTCCCCATTGGGATACTAGAAAACACCCTTGGGACACTTGAAACCGCCCTGGGTACACTTGAAACCACCCACCACAGACCCCTGCCCACCCTGGAGACACTTGAAACGAATCGCCCCAGACCCCTTCCCCGGGAACACTTGAAACCGCCCTCCATCCACCCACAGGCCCAAAATGGTCCTGGGGACACTTGAAACCACCCCCCACCCAGAATCTCTACTCCTGGGGACACCTGAAACCTCCCTGGGGACACTTGAAACCGCCCTCTGCTCCCCAAACTCCACCGTGTTGCCCCAGGAGCCCTAGGTCAGGGTGCGGGCTTCCCTGGCCTGGATGCACAGGCCTGGTGAGGCCCGGGTTCGAGGCCGGGCAGGGCGTAGGTGTTGTCTGAGCCTCCCAAGACCTCAATGTGGGGGGAGACTCGCCATGGGGCAGGGGTAAACTGAGGCACGGGGCGGTTCCAGGAGCACTCACCGGGGAGTCCTGGGAGACCAGCTGGCCACCATGCTAAAAGAACAGAGCACAGGCCTCAGTCAGCACTGACTGCGGGGCAGGGTGCTGGACCGTGTACTTCTGGGTGATGTGCTTAGTACTCCCACGTGCTGTGTGGAGTACTCCCCAGTGCTGGGCTGAGTACTCCCATTTCACACTAATCCTGAAACCCACCTCTCCCAACCAATACTGGACTGAGTCGTCCAGGGTGCTACAACCAGTACTCCCTGGTGCTGGACTGAGTACTCCCGGGTGCTGCACTGAGTACTCCCATCCCTCCCCGGTGCTGGACTGAGTACTCCCATCCCACACCAATCCGGAACCCCACCCCCTCCTGAACGTTGCTGGACTAAATACTCCCCGCCAGTGCTGGACCGAGTACTCCCGGGTGTTGCACTGAGTACTCCCATGCACAGGGCCAGCTGTTACCGGAAGTCGTGCTTGCTCCACTGCCTCCAGGTCCTGTGTGGCTCCCACCATACCTGCCAGCCCCGGGGGCCGCAGGCAATGCTCACGTTTCACAGGGGTTCAAAGTGTTCTGAAAACTGCCACAGATGAATGGAGGGACACCGGGTGGGGTGGGGGGGCTCGAAACTGCCCTCGGTGGTGCCAGGGATACTTGAAACTGCCCTTGTGGGTCTTGGGGGACACTCAAAACTGCCCTGGATGCTCATGGGGACAGTGGAAACCGCCCTCCATCCACCAAGGTGCTCATGTGGACACTTGAAACCGCCCTCAGCGGTCTCGGGGACACTTAAAACCGCCCTGGATGGTCCTGGGAAAACTTGAAGCTGCTTTTGGGGGTCATGGGGAACCCTTGAAATCGCCCTAGGTGGTCTTGGGGATACCTGAAACTGCCCTCCATGCACCAAAGTGCTCGTGGGGATACTTGAAACCACTCTCGGTGGTCTCGAGGACACAAATCCGCCCTCAGTGTTCTTGGGGACACTTTAAACTGCCCTTGGTGGTCTCTGGGATACTTGAAACCGCCCTGGGTGGTCCAGGGGGTACTGGAAACCACCCTCACCAATTTCACGGGCATAGAGCCAGGCGTCCAGGAAGTGGACGGGGCCAGCGGGGCTCGAGCCGGTGACCAGGGCGTAGGTCTGGGCCCAGAGGCCAGCAAGATCGGGGAGGATGCAGCCCACCTGGAGGCTGGACTGGCACATGTCGGCCAGCACTCATGGTACAGGCCGGTCCTAGGGAGTGGTGGGGCATTAGAAACTCACAATGGCCGAAGGGGGGGACATTAGAAACCGAAAATGGCCAACAGAGGTGGCATTACAAACTGACAATGCCAAAGAGAGGCGTTAGAAACTGACAATGGCGGGATGAGCGGGGAACATTAGAAACCGACAATGGTGCGGAGGGGGCATTGAAACCGGCAGGGGTGGCCCCACCTGGAGTCCGGATCCTGAAGGAATACTGTGACCCCCGCGGTGCCTGCGGCCCCAGTGCCCATGAGCAGTTCAGGGCCTGGGCCTCGAAGACATAACACACAAGGCCTGGGGAAAGGACATGGCGGGGGGGGGGGTGGAGGGTGGAGGGCCTGTGGGGAGACTTACCCCTGACCCTTCAACCCCACGACCTCTGACCCTTCAACCCCAAAACCCCTGACCCTTCAATCCCATGTCCCCTGACCCGTCAACCCATGACCCCTGACCAGTTCAACCCCATGATTCCTGAACTTTCAACCCAATGACCCCTGAACCTTCAACATATGACCTGTGACCCCTGACCCTCGATCCCCCCCCCTACCCGGAACCTCAGGACCTCACCCGGGTTTGTGAACCCCAGGCCTTTGGTCAGGGGCCTCCTGGCCACAGTGAGTGTAACCTCAAACTCGACTCCCTGGTACCACAGGAGATCCCAGAATTCGCAGCTACATTGTCCGACGGGGACCTTGGAGAGCGGGGGGTCGGTGCCTTGACATAAACCGGAACACCTGGGAGATCCATTCGTCCATCCATGCCTCAACTTAGCCCCCGGAACACCAGGGAATGTGGGCCAGCCCACCCCTGCCTCAGTTTACCCCACCGCCCCCACCATTGGCCTCTCAGGGTGGGGGCCTGGTGTCTCCGTCGTGCCTCGATTGCCCCAACTGTCCAGCAGTGTGACCGACCCCTTGTTCGGGTTCACAACGATGCACCGGGCCTCTGTGGTGGTGGCCACACAGTGCAAGCTTAGCCTGTGGCTCCTGGAGTCGATGGTCAGGCCCAGGTCAGGTACAGGGTCAGGGGTCGCAGGGCCCAAGGTTGGGGGGGTCTCAGGGGTCAGGAGGGCGCGGGGAAGCTTCCAGAAGATGGTGTGGGATTTTCTGGTTGGGTTGGGGGGGTCACGAGGAACAAAGGTGAGAAGTCAGGATCATCCATACAAGGGTACTGTGTTCAAATCCTCCCTTGGGCTGATGGAGGAACCAGAAAGGAGGTGAGTTACCCGAATGAGCTTCAGCCATGCGGACGAGGAGGAGGAGGAGGAGGAGGAGGAGGAGGAGGGGGAGGAAGATGGAGGCTGCAGACCAGGGGAGGTTCAGGGCAGGAGGCCTGGACCTGGAGAGCACTGTGGAGAGAGCAATGGGGATGGGTGGGTGGGTGGGTGGGTGGATGATTGGGTGGAAGAGTGGGTGGATTGATCGGTGGGGGGGTGGATGGGTGGGTGGATCTATGGGTGGGTGGATGGGTGGATGGGTGGGTGGATGAATGATGGGTGGGTAGATGGGTGGGTGGATGGTTGGGTGGGTGGGTGGATGGATGGGTGGGTGGGTGGGTGGATGGGTGGGTGGATGGATGGGTGGGTGGGTGGATCATTGGGTGGGTGGGGGATGGGTGCTTGATCTCATCCCTCTCTCCTTCCCCCTCCCTCTCCTCCCTGGTGGCCCCTGGGGCTTTCACACTCACTGCAGGCCATTGGCACATCGGGTCGGGTGTGGGGCAGCCAGGGTGCCCGTCTTGGTTCCGGGGGTTTGGGCTGTCAGGTGTGGACCCCCGGGTGGGTGTCCTGGGGAGCTTGGGGCGGCTGGGCCCTGACGTTTCTGGGCTCCGGACGGGGAGTGGATGCCGCTTCCCCTTTCTCGCTTCTCCTGGGGGTTTCCTGGCTCCTGAGCATCTCATTCTCCTTTCTCGGGGATGGGGAAGCCAAGGCGGCACCCCGGTGAGGACAGGCCTTGGGGCCTCGGGGGTGCGGGTGCCATGCACAGACAGACAGACAGACAGACAGACCTGAGTCCTCCTTGGGTGGTGGTGCTGGGTGCTGAGTCCTCCTGGGTGGTGGTATTGTGTGCTGAGGCCTCCTGGGTGGTGGTATTGAGTGCTGAGTCCTCCTTGGGTGGTGGTGCTGGGTGCTGAATCCTCCTTGGGTGGTGCTGGGTGCGTCTCCCAGACAGAGAGACACAGTCCAGTCGGAGGAATGGAGGGGCGGACAGAGGGACGGACATGTGGATTGGGAGACGGAAAAGGAGGGACGGGCGGACACACAGACGGAGAGAGGTGCAGACACAAAGACAGACGGACAGACAGGACAACATAGAGACAGACAGGGAGACAGACAGATGGACAGGGAGACAGACACATAGACAGACAGATGGATGGACAGATGCAGGGGGCCCTGCACCCCGGGCGCTCTCCTGACCAGCAGGAGAGGCAAGGAGGCGCGCCCCTCCCCGCCGAGGGTGAACCCAGAATAGGTAATAAGCAGCAAGTCGCCCGCACGCAGCCCAACCCAACCTTTATGCCACAGTTAGATGGTCAGTCGACTTGGGCAGAGTTCAAGACCGCTCTCTGTTTATTGGCGCGAACCCCATCTTAAGTATGGGCAATGGCAGCAGGAAGAGGAGGGGTGTAACATACCTAGTCAGGGGCTACGATTGGCGGTCGGAGCTGTCCGTCAAGGGTGGAAGGCCATGGGACCTCCCTAAGGGGCGGCCTGAGTCTATGTCACTACCAGCAGGACCACCCCAGGTTACTGCCTAGAGCTGCCTTCCAGTTCCGGACCCCGAAGGCAGGCGGGGTTAGCCAGGATCCCTCTCCCCGGAGGCGGTGCAACAGTCACACAACTCCAGGGCGTGCACAGTCGGGGCCAGGCGGTGCGCCCCACATCTCCTCCTTTTCTGTTTAATAAGCTGGTGGATGTCCTACTCGAGAAAGCGCCTGTCTTAGGTCGTCCCCCCTGAAGGATCTTACCTGTCATTGGCTGGCCATCCTAGCTCGTCGGGCCACCCTGCCTATGAGGCTTGCCAGCCCCAGCAAAGGAACAAGGCGGGAGGAGAGGGGTCTGTGCTCAAGAGGAGGCCCTGCTATTTCTGCCTCACGCCTGTGCACTCTGGTAGGCTGCACATCCTGGAAGGGGCCATGACCAATTTCATAGGGTTCCCAAATGGCTAAAGGCAGCATAATGCTGCCAAACCACCGTTGACTGGACAGCTCTGGCTCATTGCTTAAGAACTAGGGGAAGCCTATTTGCCCTAGCATGGTCAGGTGTAAATACAGAGGCTATATAAGCACAGAGGCAAATGCAAACACAGGTCATGGGGGTCTCTCCCACGAGGAGGAGAGGGTAGGGGAGCCACCAGCATTCCTTCCATAGGGACCAGCCAACACAGCAAGCCTGCAGCTCCCAATGAACAGTACCCACACCTTGCTCCCTGTTGATCTTGCTAGCACCTGGCACTGGACCGTACATGGGGGGAATGGAGTGGATCGGGTGAGAGAACAGAAACACTTATTTCCTTGAAGCTTAAGAACATAATGGGAGGGCTGAAAGTGAGGAAGTGGGTGGATGGACCTTGAATAAACATTCAGAACCATCTAGTTTTCCTTTCTGTTACAACCTAAAGCCTGCAAGACCAGAGATCTGTCACACAACTCTCCTCTATCTTATTGGCACCAAAAGGGTCCGAGGACATGTTAGATTGTTGCAGAGCCATAAATGAAGTACTCATTTTCAATACTTGATGCACTTAGGGTACATTTGAAACCCATTTCCCTCTTCTACCTTTACGCTTCTATCTCCCTAACACACCTGAAGCCAAGTTTATCATCCAATTGAGGAGGAAGAGAGCAGAGGAGGAGGAGAGCAGAGGAGGAAGAGAGCAAAGGAGGCGGAGAGCAGAGGAGGAGGAGAGCAGAGGAGAGCAGAGGAGCTCAGAGGAGTGCAGAGGAGAGCATTATTTATTTTTGTTTGTTTTGCTCCCAGCTGGGAGGAGAGCCACAGGCTGAGGATGGTCCTTGCCTGCGGGTCCCCGTGCTGAGCCCCATACAGGTCCCTCACCGCGCCTGCCTGGCACCTACTCTGCCAACTACTTGTGCAGCCGCCAGGACTGAACTTTGGAGGACTTGTCGCTACTCCTCTCGCCAGTTGTCTTGGCAGGAGGTAGAAGGTGGCCAGAGGACCCCCCCCCTTACCATGCTGGTGAAGAAGCCTGTGGGGAAGGGAGCAGGGTGAAAGGCTGGATCTGAAGAACCCAGCCCTTCCAGGCAGCATTGCACCTGTGCCATGCCCCCGTGCACCACCCTGGCCACCCTCCTCTCCGGGGTGGCCATGATTTCGTGTCTGTAACTTGGGGTGAAAACCAACGACCTTCAGGCGAGGATCCTCACCCTGGAATCTGCTAAAAGGGCACCCTCCGTTCCCCTGCTGCCGGAGAAGGCAGATCAGCTGAAGAACATAGTCAGGTGTGTGAGGCTGGGCCTTGCTCGAGGGGGAGTTGCATGTGGATAGAATTTTGCACAGGTTCAGTCAGTCTACAGGATCCACCCTTACTGGTTATACAGTTGATTTGGGATGTGTGAGCCTCTGTGGTATCTATTTATTCAAGTCCCTTCCTTGGTTTCTCTCCAAGTCTGTGTGGAGGATCTTCCCTCTGTCTTCCTTAAGGATTGCATGTTGCAATGGAAGTAGGGGCTTTGCCCGGCTGTTTAGTTTTGTGGAGTCTAGGCTGTCAGCATTCTCAGTTGTATGGAGAATATTCATTGTATTGCTCACATCTGTTTTTCATTTGATAAGGTTAGGCCTTATCAATAGAGAATGGTAAGCACTCTTAAAAGTGAAATAAGCCCATAGATTTAAAAATTCATTTAACTCGGAATTCTTTTCATATTAAAGGTTTTAAAAATTGGAAAAAAAAAGTTTTCCTTTGTTTTTTTGGAGGGGGAGAGTTAACAGAGGTTGTGCTCAGATATTGATGAATGGAGAATTGAAAGGGATTCCTTTAAAGATGACTTAGACTCCAGTAGGGAGAGGGTAGTTTTTCTGCCAGTGGAGAGATGCAGTAGTTGCAGCCCGAATGTGATAAAGTATGTCTACAACATTGGCTGTTATTGATAGGACACACATTGCCATGAGCTGCATTGTTAGTGCCGGAGTTTTGCCTTGGCTGTGCAGGGAGAGGGTGGGGATAGTTGAATAATGAAGAAAGGTATTCCCCAAATCTTTCAATCTATGTCAATGTTAAATTGATTTTTAAATTAAAAACAAAATTATGTCTTGAGTACTGTTAGCATTGGCTAAGATCCATGCACTTACATAAATGCTGTTTGTGCAGGCTATCAAACATTATTAACAGCCACAGAGGAAGAGTCCCTGAAGAACTCACAGAACTGGGATACTACTGCTAGCTCTTAATATATCTTCTTTTCCTACAGGAATCCTACGAACACATGGCTAAACTGAGAATCACAAGAGAAACACCTTCTGAGTGCAACTGTCCAGCAGGTAAGAAATGAAACTTAACTAGGTTCCATCTAGGGGAGAGCATTTGCAAACAAACGATCATATGCCTGTCAGGTCTACCTGTAACAGTAACAGAGAAAGAATGCAGACCCAACTTGCTTTAAGAAAATCAACATGTCTCCCTTTGACAGATGGTGAGTAAAGCCACAAATATTATTTTAAGCAGCATACCAGTGTCTGTGAGGGGAAAAAAAAGAGCTAATCACCATGAAAAATATTGGCAAGGGGATATACAAATTTCTTAGTATCCCGGATTGAAAAGTCATCTTCAATTTTATTAAATAACTTCAGTGTTCGTGGTGAACCTGGTCTGAATAGCTGTGAAGCCCTGGTGTCTAATGTTATATTAGTGCAGAGTTACTTGTGGTTATTATATTCGCAAGTGATCTGACCTGTAGGTAAAAATGAAGACTAAAGGAAATTAGTTCTTTATTTTGTTCTCAGTACCTTGCCAGAAATATTCTTCCATGTTGTCCATTTTTCTGTGTAGTTATAAGAAACCATAGTGACAGTGTGTATTAGAAGGATAGAGACGAAAGGGTAGTGAATGAGCACCCCCACCCCCCACCCCCGAATCATTAAATCTTCATTCAGAGACTTCTGAGCCTTGGTTGTTGTCTGTAGACCTAACAATTTAAAAGCTCTTGGAATATGGCCAGGGGAAGGCATTTAGTGGATACAATATTATATAAGGCATCAAAACTCCCATGAATCTCAAGAAGTTCTTTAGATAAACATGGTGAATGTATTTATGAACATTCTAGTTTCTTTCATCCTTATGCATGGAAAATGAGTCTTTTTCTCTCATATGGAAGAGCTCATTTCAATGTAGTCATGTGCTTCATAATGACACTTCAACCCAAGACAGGTCACAAATATAACAGTGGACCCCTAAGATTGTGTAACCTAGTGATGTCATAGCCAGCTTAGTTTGTGTGAGTGAGCTGTGTGATGTTTGCTCAGCAGTGGGATGGCAACAGCACAGCCCTTAGAACACGCCCCAGTTATGATTAAGCTGCAGGTGACTGTGAAAAACTTTGCGGCTGCTGTTCACTGCTGGCTCACGCCTGTAATCCTGGCTACTCAGTAGGTGGAGATCTGAGAATTGCAGTTCAAAGCCAGCCTAGTCAGCAAAGTCTATGAGACTCTTATCTCCAACAAACTAAGAAAAAGCTGGAAAAGGCACTGTGGCTCAAGTGGTAGAACGCTAGCCTTGAGCACAGAGAGGCTCAGGGATAGCACCCAAGACCCTGAGTCCAAGCCCCGGGACTGGGGATAAAAAGGACTACTGCCTGTAATTTCTTATAGTTTGCGGTTGGTTTTTGTCTCATGATAACTAGTTCAGGCACAGTTTAGACTTTTCAATTTTCAGGTTATACAGCATAAAAGCTTTTAGTATTTGTATTTAGTATTTGTATTTGACCATCTTTGAGATATATTATTTTTTCAGTGAAGGCTTTTGATGAGAAGACAAAGCGTGGATGTTTGACATTGTGTGTTTTATCCTGAGTAGTTGAGAAAGACCTCAGAAGTAAGATATTCAAGGGAAGAACTTTTCCAGGACAGGAATGAAATCACAGCTGCCCCTGCCCCATAGAGATGATGTTAATTTCCCCGACAGTGGGTAGGGTAGGTATAGGACTTCACAAATCACACCTGGCAGGAAAGAGCATCTTTTGAATATACAAAAAAATCCAGTACACGGGCTGTGTGTATGTGGGGAGCTTAAATTTAATTTGGAAGATTCATAACAAACTTGGTAATATGTTGAAAAGTGACCACACTGAGTTCTATTTCCAGAGGAGATACTATTGTTTTTATGATGCTTCATGTAGGCCAGTGATTGAACTCTTGTCATCTGGGAGAAAGCTATTATCCTTAAGAGTTTGCTGTATATTCCCTGGGATGATTATTACAGACTTTGTTTTTCCATCTTGCTTTTTTTGGGGTCAGTCCTGGGCCTTGGACTCAGGGCCTGAGCACTGTCCCTGGCTTCTTCCCGCTCAATGCTAGAACTCTGCCACCTGAGCCACAGCGCCCCTTCTGGCCGTTTTCCATATATGTGGTGCTGGGGAATCGAACAGAGAGCTTCTTGCCACTAGGCCATATTCCCAGCCCTGTTTTTCCATCTTAATGTGATAAATGAATAATAAACAGCAATTCTCTTGGGTTGTTGTTTATTGGTTGCTCTATCACCTGCTTTCCTTCTTGCCACCACTAGAACTCTGCATTACATCAGTTTTTACCTGGCTCCTTGGGAGGGAACTCTGAAGGGGCACATTCAAACACACAGAACCAGATGGGGTTTTTGGTGAGTTACAGAAATAAACTCAGTTCTGCTTGTCCAATAACAAGACATCACCCAAACGCAGGCTTTGTGTTAAAAGATTCTGGAGAAAACCAGCTGATGCAGGATTATCTTAGGGAATGAGCTGGCTGGCCAAAAGGGCTTAGAAAGAAGATATGGCACTTCCCACCTGATTTGGCTGGAACCTCTGTTCGCCATGTGTGACTAAGACTTGTCACCCAGACATCTGTTTGCAGGACAGAGTGAGACAAGTGTGACCTCAACTCAGTTCCTGTGGACACATGCCCATCCATTGAAGTTGACACTCTTGATGACAGGCTGAGTCTCAGAGCCAAGGGTCGGTAGCAAAGAAGCAAATTTGTGTTGTTTGTACTCACTGATGGCTTCTGCTAGAACTCAGGTCTTACTGGGGTTTTCCCAGGTAGCCTCTGTGGGAAGGCTTTGAGGACGATTTATTGAATGGCTTCTCACAGTAGGAGAGGCTCTTTGTGATTTACTTTCTATAACTAGGAGAGTTTTAAGTGCTAGCAATCTTAGGATTTGTCCCCTGGGCAGAGGGACTCCAGAGCTAGAAGCCTAATAAGGAATCCAGAATGAGCTGGATATGTCTAGACTGCAATCTTAGATCTGATACTAAATAATGGTGTGACTGTGATCAAATGAATGCACTTCATTTTTTCACCAGGAAAAAAAAAGAGTAGAAATTCCTTCTCCATTGTACGATTTATGTAAATTGTTTGGCATATTAGTGTTTAGAGCTTAAATAATACTTCTGTTTTTTTTGTGTTGGTTTTTTTTTTGTAAGTTTCTCAGAAAGACTAGGCAAATTCTCTTACCACTAAAGCTGCACCCACAGTTCATTAGTCTTTTTCTTACATTCCTTCCTCTGCTCCACAGAGGAACAAGTGGGAAATGTTGCAAAAGTTGCTCAGAACCTAAAGCTAATGTACATGGCGGTTAGTTAAACATCTGTAGGTCATTTATAAAGATAATCTTGCCTGTCAGTATCTCTTGGTGTTGTAGCAGTGGAATTTGGGGTTTTCATGATACCTAGTTTTGTCTCCAAAGTGTTCACCAAAATGACAGGGGAAACAGACCATTTAGACCGAAGCATACCGGGTAGAAAGACTTGGATTTATTGGGCATGGACTTAGTAAAGAGTGTCTTTACAGCTTCAATATGAGATGTTTACCAAAATGAGTGTCTTCTCCAACTGACTCATAGACCTATTCAAATCAGATTTATTTATACAGTGATATTTATAACATAAAATTGGACAGTAATTATTATATCATCTTTGTCCTCAGTAGAAAGGCATATTTACCTTTTTTGTAAGATCAAGAGACGCTCTAGAAAACCAAAAGAAAATTTTCTTTTAAGAACCCCAAATAATTCATCAAAGCTATGTTTAGCAGATTTGCGTTAGCAATGGCAGAGACAAGGAAATAACAGCTGCTATTTGTGGCTTGATCCCTGTCATACCTGACTGTCTCTAAGAGAGTAACTTGGCTCGTCACTATGGCTACAGAATTCTACTTCAGGTTGTGTTCTTTGGATCTTCCATGAAGTATGCATAAAGCAGGCATATTTACAGAAAGGTTTCTCTGTCCAGCCAATGAAGAACGATGGGAATGGATACACCATTCAAGTGATAAGAACTCATTCATCAGTACCATTGGCCTCCTCAGCCTATTAGGTGTTGAAAAGATATGTCCCAGCCATCCCAGAGGACCATGCAGAGATCATCACAGACAGGAGAAAATGTTCAAAAGGAGGTTTATAAGTGGGGCCATAGTTCCCATGAGAGAGGGAGCTACATGGTGTCTGCACCTTATCCAGGTGGCAGCTTCTCTCTCTGGGGGTAAAGGGGAAGTAGATAGGTAGTGAGTAGGAGTGGCTCATTAGGTATGGGTGGATCTGGGGGCTAGTGGGAGGAGCTGAGGACCTGAGGCTAAGGAAATGCAAACAGGTATAAGAACCTCTGTGGTGTCATCCATGTAGAATAGGAAATGAAGAAAGCCACCTTGGCTTTTTCATTAACATGTTACACAATCTTGTGCAAATCATTTCCACATATGGCTTTTTACAAACTGGTCATATCATTGTAAGTAAGAGCTGGGCAATAACGACTTAGCATCTTAGTCAATTCTCTACCTAGCATAAATTCTAAACAGTACCAGATTTTGGGATTATTTTTGGGGGGGAGCAAATAAGGCAGACTTGCCCTGTATCCTCATGGAGTTTCTAGTTCCATGAAGATGACACCAAATGTTAATTTGAAAAGGACTTTCCATGTGAGATAAGCAAAATCAAGAGGCGTACATTTTGGAGCATATAACCTAAATCTATGAAATGTTTACAATATGGGAAGTTGTTTAAATGGTTTGGTGGTAGAGAAAGAAAACTATACTTATGTTTCAGAAATTCATAATAGAAGAAAATATGGCTCCTGAGAAAATCTGTAGGAATGGATACAAAGTTTGTTGGTTGCCTTTTGAATTTCTAAGAATTGATGGATAGGTAGATAAAGGTACACTGGTAGCTGATCTGCTGATATTCCAAATGAAAGAAACATGATATTTTTTTTCTTGGTCATGGGGCTTGAACTCTGGGCCTGGGCTCTGTCCCTGAGCTCTTCAGCTCTACCACCTGAGCCACTTTCTAAACATGATTTTTAATATAGAATGGACAGCCTGTTCTATATGATGATAGTCTATTCTATTCTATGAATAGTGAGATTAAAGTTGAGAACTTCTTGTGTGGAGTGTTTAACAGCTACAGGTAAAAAGTGAGACTAGAAAACATCTGGTGGTGGCTCAGTTATAATTCTAGCTTCTTAGGAGATTGCAATCTGAAGGTTGAGATTCAAAGCCAGCCTAGGCAGGAATTTCCATGAGTCTCTCACCTTCAATAGCCACCAAAAAGCCAAAGTAGAGCTGTGGCTCAAGTGATAGAAAGCCAGCCTTGAGCAAAAAAGTTAAGGGGCATTGCCCAGGCCCTGAGTTCAAGCCCTAGTATGAGCATACACATAAAGTAGATACTTCTTAAGGTATCCTCTATACTTATGAAATGACTATTTATAAAATGGGAGTAAATGCCAACAAGCGCAAGTACCCCTCATTCCCAAGTGGGAGCAGTACAGATCCTGGTGATGGATTGAGGTCGCCCCAGTATGGTGATGGACGTAAATGGTCACGCTTGCTTTGAGATAGAGCATTCTTCCCCCTGGTGTCAGAGCCTTTGTGTTCCTTTGCTAATCCAGTGGATTTGAGCATATAAAACTCCATGTCTTGCTGTATACATTTTCAATGATACAGAGAACAGAAACAGTTTTACCTTAAGAAACTTGAATAAGCAACTTGAGATGGTGAATGTTATGGAAATGAAAATGGCAGATATTCTCCACTTCCTGTGACACAGAACAGGGCACAGTGATGAGGGTGCCCCCACGAATGTCCCCAGTAAGTCTTTCTGAGGCCTAATGAATCCAACAGGCTGGACATGACATGCTCAGTGACTTTTCTGCTGAGAGTGGACAAGGACAAGTTGCCTTTTGAAGGGGTGTTCTTGTTCTCTTTTGTCTGCCTTGTTTACAAATGAAGAAGCTAATTCTTCCAATTCTTGCTCTGTGATGCTTGGCTAGGAACTTGAGGCCTTTTCCTTGCTTCATTTAAACCACTCCTCCAGTTCCTTTTTTTTTTTTTTTTGGCTTTTGAGTTATCTTTGGATAGTCTTTTGGGCTGGCCAGCCCTCCCCTTCCTCTATCTCTTCCACCTTTCTCCCTATTCCTCTGCCCTTTTCACTCTTCTTCCCCTTTAACTCCTCCTCCCCTCCCTCCCCTGCTTTTCATTTGATCAGGTGGTCTCAAGACTGTGCTCCTCCCTACCTCTGTTCCCCAGTATCTGGGAAACAGAAGTGTGCCACGATGTCTGGCTTCCTTTCCCTTTCTCACTGTAGTAATTCCGTTGCTAATTATGTAAAATGATACCAATACTACATGGAATTTCAATTCACTGTACCTTATTCGATGTGTGGGAGCAGCATTCTTTCAAGGCCACAGTCTGCTCTGCTTCTGATTGCTTTGTAAGGGTGTAAAATCAACACTGTGACATGACCAAAATGGAAGCCATCCAAGACCTATCATGAAAAATTGTTTGGGTGCCCTCCTTACCATGTTAGAGACTTTCTGGGGTGGTTTGGTGGAAGTGGAGAATGTGAAAACTGTTTATGGATGACTCTGAGCTGCAGGCTGAAACCTGAAACCCAGGATATGACTGGCTACACCTAGAAGCATTGCTACCTAACCTGGCTTGCCAAGATGGGTGAAGTTTGGTGGGGTGGTTTAAAGTGCCATGGAATTTCACAATGCCCCCAATCCCTCCCCAATTTGTGTTAACAATGGTGATTCTTACGTGGAGATAGGAGGAACTGAGCTAAATAGGAGTTCACTGCTCCACCAGTTTCTTCCCAATTGAATTGCGAGCTATCCCTTGTCTTCTTTGGTGATGGACAAAATCAGTAGAGAAAGCAAATAGTTTCTCCAACCCATCAGCTCTAAGATACCTGAAATGCAGTCAATGTTGCACTTGTGTATAGTAGATACAGCCACAGCCATGAACTTTGGGCTAGTATTCCAACAGCTAGAATAAGTGGAATTAATACTGTCATTCAACTTACTGTGGAACTTCTTCCCCTCAAAATTTGGAATTTCTATGAGTACAGGATAATTTGGAATTACGATGACACTTCTGACGTCATTGCCTCCAGAGATGTCACTGCCTCTTCAGTTGAAGGCCTTATTCTCTTCACGAATGGTAGTTGAAATGTATTCATTTCCCTTCATAATGTGTTCCTCACATTGATCACTAGATTCATGCAGTTTTTGTTATAAGGGCATACTTATAGGCTTTGACACCTAAAATGTAAAAAAAAATTATAATTTCAATTTATAAGCGTTCTGGTCTTCATTATGGACATGAAGCTTTAATTCTTGTATTTAAAATATATTCACACGTTATAAAATACAATGATCATATTTACTCTAATTGAGTAAATTGTAGCAAGCTCTGGCTTGTACATTATGGTATAACTGGGAGTCAGAATATATGTCTAGATAGTCTTCTTTGTTATCGGTTCCTCTCGCCTCTTCTCCCACTCTTCTCACCTCTTTTCCTCCTCTTCCTTCTCCCTTTTCTTCCAAAAGAGCTCAATGTTCCTCACTGAAAGTGAGGAACATATTCCTTAATCTGTTAGCACTAGAAAGTTGGGGAAATGCACAATGTAACCCACTGTGATATACATCACAAACATCAACATCTCTCACCCCATCCGTCTGCCTTAAAGTCTGAGATTTTTTTAAAGCCTTTAAGTCATCCCAGTTTTTGACATGTTTCTGTGCATTTTTTCATTTTTCTTTGTGCTTTTTTACTTTTTGGTGCCTGCACCAGGGCTTGTACACAGGTCCTGAGTGCTATCCCTTAGCCTTTGCACTCAAGGATAGTGGTCTACCACTTGAACCACAGCTCTGTTTCCTGATTTTTTGGTGATTAATTGTAGATAAGAGACTTTCTGGTGCATGCTTTCTTTGAACCTTGATTCTCAGAAATCATTCTCTTGAGGATTACAGACATGAGCCACTGGCACCTTGCTCCTTTGAGCTTTTATTCTTCACACATACGCACATAGAGTCTTGTCAACAAGTTGCTGCTGCCATTAACTTTTTAATATAGTTATTGTTAACACTAGAGTTTTGTTGAGCAGTTAATGTTTAGCTGGCCAAATAGTATCTGCAACATAACTTTCCCCCAAATTACAATGTCCCTTAGTATCTGAAGTGGGTTGGCTCTACAACCCACGTGGCTAATGAAGTTCTTTTGATATAAAACAGTATAATATTTGCATATAAACTACAAACATCCTTCATATACTTTGTCTTCTCTAGATTGCTTACAGTAAGTAATATAATTGAAATAATGTGTAACTAGATTTTATACCATATTATAGGGCATTATGACAAGAAAACAGTGTGAATGTGTTTTAGTACAAATGCACTGCTTTTCCCTTAAAGATGTACAATCTGTAATTGGTTGAATTTGCATATGCAGAGTATTTATTTGTGCATTATTTATAGAAACTATGCTGTAAGAAAGTTGGTCTTTGGTAAAATGATGATGGTTCTATGTTGAAACTGAAATGGAATCCAGGAGGAGACTGTGAGTTTTGTATCTGCATTTAAATGACAGGCAAGATCTTGAGAAATTACTAATATTGTAGCCAATATTGACTGAGAAATCCAATGCATTTCACAGAGAGAGTGTAAATCTGGCCACATTGTAACGAGTACAACAGAAGGAAAATTGAAAGACTATCTTGTTCCCATTGAAATGAATGTCCACTGTCATCAGGTGTTTGAGCAGGGAGTTGTGGATAGCTCTTTGGCCAAGCAAAGCACATTTTATACGTGTCTGGTAGGACATGCAATAGAATGACACAGCAGCTCTACAAGCTATTGAGCTTTGTTGAGTGATAGTTTTCCCTTCCGTATATCGTTTCAAACTATGGGCTTCAAGGAAGTCTGGAACATAAAAATGACTTTTTGTTTTGACAGACCTGGGGCTTGAACTCAGGGCCTGGGCACTGAGTATCTTTTGCTCAAGGCTGGCACTCAGCTCTACTCTGAACTATCTGGTGGTTGGAGCTTAGTGTCTTGTAGACTTTTCCTGCCCAGGCTTGCTTTGAACTGTGATCCTCAGATCTCATTTCTGAATAGCTAGGATTGTAGGCATAGGCCACCAGAACCTGACTTCCCGACTTCCTGAATTTTGCTCCTCTGTCCTCTGTCCTCCTCCTCAGGCCCCCTTCCTTCCTTCCTCCTCCTTTTTTCAACTTTCTTCTTTTTTCCCCTTCCTCCTCCTTTTTTCATCTTTCTTCTTTTTTCCCCTTTTCTTCATTGCTTTGCTTTCTGAGAGAATTCAATGATCAGCCAACCATGAAATGGGAAAGTGGACCAAATAAGGCTGGATAATTTATTTGAGCCAAACAGAGGTATTATAATCTATTAAAAATATTTAGCCAAACACACTGTATTCCCGACTTTATCTCATAACCCTGCAGATTGTCTGGTAGTTGCCCAGGACCTGAGGCAGGAAGGCGGACCCATGTGCCTGAACTTTCCAGTCATGTCTTTGCAACTGGTAGTTTTTAATAAAAGAAAAACTCTAACATTGTGAAATTACATCAGTGAAGAAACCATAGCTTTTTATGTTCTTGTATATGCTTTTCTTCTGTGCAATGTTATTCAATGCCCTAAATTTCAGCTACTTTTGAGATATTTTCTTGAATGTTGAGATTAGTCTGGAAATCAGGCTAGGAATAAATGAAATGCTGGTGTGGTAATAAAATTTATGTTACCATTTTATGAATATGAAAATGTCTAATTGTTATAACACAAGGTATCTTTGGATTAAGAAGTCTAGGACATTTTATTCTTTTACACCTTTTTTTTAAAGCAGGAAAACCTTTGCTTCTACCATCAGTCTTGAAGCAGAAATCCCAGAAAAAAGAATTTTATAATCAGTCACAAAGAATTCCTACACGCATCATGTATCCCTTCCTCATCATTTCCCATTTCTTAGGAGTCTCCACATTGTTTAATTGTAATCATGTGCAACTAGCATTTTAAAGCTTCACACTGCTTTCACATTTATGGGATATGATGAGAAGATTAAGAATTGTTGAAACTCAAGAGTAAATACAGGAAACTTAAGAGTAGATGTAGAAATATGACTCCACCAGGCTTTCATGGAGCACACATTACCCCAGTGGGCTTCATGTTGTGGCCATCCATGTATA
Source organism: Perognathus longimembris pacificus (assembly GCF_023159225.1). Classification (NCBI taxonomy): domain Eukaryota; kingdom Metazoa; phylum Chordata; class Mammalia; order Rodentia; family Heteromyidae; genus Perognathus; species Perognathus longimembris. Next base: position 120,070 of record NW_025959105.1, on the reverse strand, counting down.
GAAGAACAAACTAGAAGGTGCACTGTCCCAAACAACCCTCATTCTAATCAGGCCCCTCTCCTGTACTCTGCTTTGCAATTCTGTAGCAGGAATCTAAACTCTGGTTTCCTTCCATTGCATTGGTGTTGTTTGACCTGACTTTCCCTCAGCTTGGAACTTACGCATATGGGACTCAGGTGGCAGGGCCCTGCCGTTCCAGGGCCTGCACTTAGTATTCAATCTATTGTGGAGCAGAGGGATGTTCATGACCCATAGCAAAACACCTCCCACGTCCCATAAAGTGACATGTTGTTTCTATTAAGGGATCATTTTCTTAAGTAAAATCATGACCAGTCATGATGGCATGGAAGTATACAGAGGCCAAGTGACTATGTGTTACTTTAATTACCAAAGAAGTAACTATTATGATTCCATAATGGTTCAAAGAAGAATTTTAAGACTGAAACAGTGGTTTTATTGTTTCTTTAGTTCAGAAGTAATTGAAATGGAATATGTAAATAGAGTCAAAGTGGACTTTTCCAAGTGAGAAAGAGAAGCCAATTGCACTTCGAAAGAAACTATATGACTATAGCAAGAAAGACATCGCCAATTAACAAATATTTATTTTCCTTTGCTATTCTCTGCTATTTATCCTGTTACATAGTAGTGGAATGAATTAGGAAGAGAGTGATGTAGAGTACATGGTTTTCCATTGCAACACAAACTCTATCTATCTATCTATCTATCTATCTATCTATCTATCTACCTACCTACCTACCTACCTACCTACCTATATTTTTGCTGTTCCCGGGGTTTGAACTCAGGCTTGGACACAGTCACTGAGCTTTTTTTGCTTAAGGCTAGCACTCTGTCACTTGAGCAATAGCTCTACTTCCAGCTTTTTGGTGGTTAATTGAAGAGAAGAGTCTCACAGAGTTTTCCTGTCCAGGCTGGGTTAGAACCTCGATCCTCAGATCTCAGCCTCCTGAATAGCTAGGATTACTGGCTACAGCCACTGGCTTCCAGCTTACTTTCCCTATAGTCTTAAACTATATAGGAATCAACTCTTTGGTAAGCTTTTTTCCATTTTTATGTTTATATTACTAATGATTATTTTGTCTCTATTTTCCTATCTTATGATTATTTAATTATAAGACAATTGTTTATTTTTTCTTTGATTAGTTATTTAAAGGACGGGTCTTTGGGGCTTTATATCATAGGATCCAAAGGTAGCACTAATGTCTGTGAACCTTAAAATTATACTACCACTTTTTTGATGACCAAAGCTCATTAGAAACTGGAGCCTGTGGCTCAGGCCTGTAATCCCAGATCCTCATGAGTTTGGAGGATTGTGCTTTGAAACCCGCCCTGGGTAGGGAAGTCCATGACATCCATCCTCCATGAACCACCAAAGTACCAGAAATTGTGCTATTTCTCATGGGGTAGCAGGCCAGCATGGAGTGACAAAGCTAAGGGACATAGCCCAGTCTCTGAGTTCAATTTTCAGTGCTGGCTCAAAAACCAAAACCCCACCAAAACACAAATGACCTGAAAGACTCTAGTCCCTGTGCGTAGGAACTAATAATTTGTCCTACTACTGTGAAGGGAAGAGCTTCTGAGTTCTTACAAAAACTATCATTAAGTATTTGTGCAAAGGAGTTGCCATTTGACAAAGCAGTTTATGAATATGGCCCATCTTAACCCACCTCACCCCTTTCAACATTCTTGCCCCTCCTTCCTCTGCCCAGCCCTTCCGTTTTCTTACTTTTGTAGTATGTACAATGAATTCTTGACTACAATTCCCCCCTTCCCCTTCATTTGTCCCCCGCTCTTCCCTTGCCCCCACTTGATGAGCTGCTGTTTTTCACCCTTATGCTTTGGGAAGTAATGATAAGCACCACCCCCCCGCCGCCAGTACTTCCTCAGAACTTTCTAGATTCCTAAGAGTGGTCATTGTAAATGTCTAACACAAGAATAAATAGGATAGCAATATATGAGAGGGTTAAAGACATGCTTTAATCATAATCTTTGTGATTCGAATAAAGAAATGTTGTTGAATAAAGACACTGCACATTCCTGTTGGATATTTCTCACAGAGTGAACACAGTGCTGTCCCAACTCTTTTACTATATTTAAGTTTTTGGCTCATCACTGGTATTTGTTTCATAATCTAACAAAAAGATCACGTGTCTCTTGCTAGCAAAAGCTGCAGAGGAGGGAATGCTTATTCTATGAGTAGAGAGAGAAGGAAGGCTGGAGAGATGTTTGTGCTTGTGGAGAAGCTTATTTTATTTTTTTTTTTAATAAACGCAGGCCATGTTTGCGACCTCCCGAATTTTGCGCTACTCTTTTCGCTGTCCTAGCTTTGACTTAGTTTGTTTTATGTTCTCGTTTGGTTAGTTCCTTGAACATCCCATCTAATTTACATCTTATTCATTTTTGTGTTGCAGCTTCTGACAACTGTCTTGAGTCCACACTTCTCTAGATTTTTATACCTAGCAGCCATTTGGCTTCTACTTTTCCTGATCTCTCTCTTCCTCTCTCACTACCTGTGCCTAATGTTGAGGTTATAGTATCCAAAATAGCTCAGGCCTCAGCCACCTTGGTGTGTTCATGCTACCTGTCCCTACCTGCCTCAGTGTCTGTACCTTTTGGCTGGTTTCACTCAGATTATGGCCAGAGAATGGCTGAAGTAAATAATAGGAATGAAGAAAGGAAATGTATGGTGATTAGCAGTTCTTTGAGGGAAATGTTTACCTTTATTCACAAACAGTGTATGTGTTGGTAGTTTTCCTATTGCCAGAGAAAGAGAGTGTTGATTCTAAATGTTAGTTTTTAACATGAGAATCTTAAGCATTATATGTTATAACTCTCAGAAATTTTAGGTGTTTCAGAATCATTAAAAAATATTTATTGTCTTTTTTCTCCTTTATTGTCAAAGTGAAGTACAGAGGGGTTACAGTTTCATATATAATGCAGTGAGTACATTTCTTGTCAAATATGTTAGCTCCTCCTCCCCTCCACATGCCTACCTCTTCCCTCCTGCTTCCCCTTCCACCCACGAGTTGTACGGTTGGTTTACACCAAATGGTTTTGTGAGTATTGTGTTTGGAGTTGTTTGTATTTTTATCCTTTGTCTATTGATTTTGATATTTACTTTCTCTTCCCTAGCTCTAATACACGTATATACAGTATCCAGGGTGCTCAGATGAGATACAGTGATAGTGGGGGTAAAACCACAGGAAGGGAATACGAGAGAAAATAAAAAGGGTACGGATTCATATCGCATGTTGAAAATAATTACAATAATGATATACCACTTGTTTCCATAACATGGAGCTCATTTCACTTAGCATCATCTTAAGTGTCCATAAGGGCATAGCTATTGGGCTATTATGACTTAGGCTTTGACTAGCCTAAACATGTACTGATTATTCCAAAAAAAATTTACTATTTGAAGTGAGCCAGACCTAAAGAAACATAGACTGTATTGTTTTCCTCATAGGAAAAACATTTTTTTTCTTATTTATTGTCAAAGTGATGTACAGAGAGGTTACAGTTGCATATGTTAGGCATTGGATACATTTCTTATACTGTTTGTTACCTCCTCCCTCACTTACCCTCCCCTCCCCCTGCCCCCTCCCCCCAGAGTTGTTCACTTGGCTTACACCAAACAGTTTTGAAAGCATTGCCTTTGTAGTCGTTTGTCTTTTTATCTTGTATCTCTCGGTTTTGGTATTCCCTTTCACTTTCCTAATTCTAATACCAGTATATACAGTTTCCAAAGTACTCAAATAAGATAAACTGATAGTGAAGGTACAACCGCAGGAAGGGGATACAAGAGCATCATCAACAGTAGAAGCTACAGTTACACATGGCATGTTGAAAGTAATTACAGCAGTGATATAACAGTTGTTTCCATAAAATGGAGGTTGTTTCACTTAGCCTCATCTTATGTGTTCATAAGAGTATTGCTGTTGGGCTCTTGTGATCCTCTGCTGTGACTAGCCTAAACCTGAGCTAACTATTCCCTATAAGAATAGGGAATCCTATTCATAGCATAGAATCCATGTTTCTTTGGGTCTGGCTCACTTCACTTAGGATAATTTTTTCCAAGTCCTTTCATTTCCTTACAAATGCGGCAATGTCATTCTTTGAGACAGAGGTATGAAATTCCATTGTGTATATGTACCACATTTTCCTGATCCATTCATCTACTGAGCGTTACTGGGTGGGATCCATATTTTAGCTATGCCAAATTGTGCTGTGATGAATATTGTTGTGCTGGTGGCTTTTGTGTGTTCTTCTCTGTGGTCTTTGGGTAGATGCCAAATGTGGGGCTGCTGGATCATAAGGGAGCTCTATGTTTACCTTCTGAGAAATCTCCATACCACTTGCCAGAGTGGCTGAACAAGTTTACATTACCACCAACGATGAAGTAGGGTTCCCTTTTGTCCACATCCCCTCCAACATTTATTATTGTTAGTTTTCTTGATATAGGTCATTCTTACTGGGGTGAGATGGAATCTCAATGTTGTTTTGATTTGCATTTCTTTTATGGCCAGAGATGTAGAGCACTTTTTCATATGACTCTTGGCCATTCTCATTTCCTCATCAGAGAAGTCTCTTTGTAAGTCTTTAGCCCACTTGTTGAGGGGGCTGTTGGTTCTTTGCGGTTTTGTTTTGGAGGAATTTAATTTTTTGTAGTTCTGCATATATTTTAGATATGAGGTCTTTGTTCATTGTATGGCTGATAAAGATCTTTTCCCAATCTGTAGGCTTTCCATTCATCTTGTGAGCTATGTCCTTTGCCCTGCAGAAGCTCAGCAATTTGATGCAATCCCATTTGCTCGTCCTTTTTGTGATTTGTAGCATTTATGGCTCTTTGTTAAGGAAGGTCTGTCCTGTGCCAAGGAGCCCAAGTGTTTCTCCTACTTCTTTTAGTGCTTTCAAGGTTATAATTTCAAGATCTTTGATCCATGTGGAATTGATTTTGGTGCAGGATGATATATAAGGATCTAATTTTGCTTTGTTGTCGGTGTTGAACCAGTTTTGCCATCACCATTTGTTAAAGAGGCTATCTTTCTTCCATCGTATTTTTTTAGCTCCTCTATCAAAGATTAAGGGGGCTTAGTTCTGTGTGTTCACTGCTGGATCTTCAATTCTGTCCCATTGGTCTTCAGGCCAGTTCCATTGCCAATTCCAAGCTGTTTTTATAGCTATAGCTTTATAATACAGCTTGAAGTTTGGTATTGTAATTCCTCCGGCATTGTTCTTTCTGCTTAGGATTGTTTTTGCTAGTCGGGGGGTCATTTATTTTTCCATATAAATTTCTGGATTGCTTCCTCAATTTCATTAAAAAATGGTGTTGGGATATTAGTGGGTATTGCATGGAATTCGTAGATAGCTTTTGGCAATATTGCCATTTTGACTATATTAATCTTCCCAATCGAGGAGCATGGGAGGTTTTTCCATTTCCTTAGTTCTTTTTTTTTTTTTTTCAAATTTTTATTATCAAAGTGATGTACAGAAAGGTTACAGTTTCATATTTTAGGCACTGGATACATTTCTTGTACAGTTTGTTACCTTGTCCCTCATACCCCTCTCCCTCCTCCCCCTTTCCCTTACCCCCCCCCCCCCACGGAGATGTTCAGTTCACTTACACCAAACAGTCTAATCATAGAGGTCTTTCACTTCTTTGGTTAAGGTTATTTCTAGGTATTTTATGTTTTTGAGACTATTGCAAAGGGAGTTGCTTTCCTGACTTCAGCCTCTGTCTTCGTGTTATTAGCATATAGAAAGGCTGTTGATTTTCGAGGGTTTATTTTATATCCTGCAACTTTGCCAAAGTTTTGGATCTGCTCTAGTAGCTAGGGAGTAGAGTCTATGGTGTTCGTTAGGTATAGGATCATGTAATCTGCAAAGAGAGAAAGCTTAACTTCATCTTTTCCTATTTGGATCCCCTTTTTGTTTTCTTCTTGCCTAATTGCTCTGGCTAGGAATGTTAAAGAGGAGGGGAGAGAGCAGACATCTCAATCTTGCTCCTGATTTTCAAAGGAATGGCTTTGGCTTTACACCATTTAGAATTATGCTTGCTGTTGGTTTGTAATAAACTGCCTTTATTATATTCAGGAATGTTCCTTGGAATCCCAATTTCTCCAGGATTTTTATCATAAATGGGTACTGGATTTTATCGAACGCCTTTTCTGCATCCAGAGATATAACCATGTGGTTCTTTACCTTGCTCTGGTTGATGTGGTGGATTACATTAATTGACTTGCGTATATTGAACCAACTTTGCATCCCTGGGATGGATCCAGTTTGAACATGGTGTATGATATTTTTGATGACCTGTTGAAGTCGATTGGACAGAATTTTGTTGAGAATTTTTGCATCTATGTTCATCAGGGAAATCGTTCTATAGTTCTGTTTTGTTGATGAGTCCCTGCCTGGTTTTGGGATGAGGGCTATACTGGCTTCATAGCATAAGTCTGGTAGTGAACGTTCTCTTTCAATTTCATTGAAGATTTTGAAAAATATTGGTGTGACTTCTGTTTTGAAAGCCTTGTAGAATTCTGCTGTGAATCCATCTGGACATGGGCTTTTCTCTGATGGGAAATCACTTATTGCTGTTTCTATTTCAAGGCTGGGTATGAGTCTGTTTAGAAGGTTAAAATCTTCATGGTTGAGTTTGGGGGTATCAATTTTTTCTAGAAAATCATCCATTTCTTCCAGGTTCTCGAATTTGTTGGCACAAAGGTTTGCAAAATAGTCCCTTATTGTGTTCTCAATTTTGGTTGTTTCTGTGGTGATGTTACCTGTTTTATCTCGGATCTTGTTTATGTGGGTGTGCTGCCATCGTTTTTTTGGTCAGGTTTGCTAGGAATTTGACTATCTTGTTAATATTCTCAAAGAACCAAGGCTTTGTTTTGTTGATTGTTGCGATGGTTTTTTTTCTCCCTCTCAAGTATATTTAATTCTGATTCGATTTTAATTATTTGCTTCCATCTATTGACTTGGGGGTATGGCTTCTTGTTCTCTTTTGAGAAGATTAAGGTGATTCCGTAAGTTGTTGAGTTGCTGTTTATCCAGATTGTTGGTGTAGGCACTCAGATATAAATTTTCGTCTGAGTACTGCCTTTGCTGTGTCCCAAAGGAGGTGGTACTTTGTGCACTCACCTTGGTTGAATGCCATAAATATTGAATTACTGGTCTAATTTCTTCAATGACCCACTGATGGTTCAGCAGTGTGTTGCTTAGTCTCCATGGATTGTATCATTTTGTGTGGTGGCTGTTTGAGTTGAGCTTTAATTTTAATCTATTGTGGTCTGAGGGAAGGCAGGGAATGATTTTGATACTTCTGAATTTGTACAGATTTTCTTTGTGCCCTAAGATGTGATATATTTTGGAGAATGTTTCATGGGCTGCTGAAAAGAATGTGTATTCTGGTATTGCTTGATGGAATATTCTGTAGATGTTGGTTAAGTCTAGTTGGTCTATGCAGTTGATTAGTTCTGTGGATTCTTTGTTCAGTTTTTGGCCTGTTGGTCTGTCCAGAGGTGACAGTGGAGTGTTAAAGTCTCCAACAATCAATGTGTTTGGGACTATGAGTGATTTTAGAGTCAGTAGTGTTGGTTTGATGAAGTTGGGTTCTCCTGTATTTGGTGTGTGGATATTTAAGATGGTTATATCCTCCTGTAGGAGACATCGCTTTATTAGTATGTAGTAACCTTCTTTGTCTCTTCTTACCATTTTTCATTTGAAGTCGATTTTATCTGATGCTAGAATTCCACTCCAGCCTGCATTTGGGGGCCATTTATTAGTAGATTTTATTCCAGCCTTTCACCTTTAGAAGAAGTTTGCTTTTGCTAGATAGATGTGTCTCTTGGAGGCAGCAGAAAGACGGATCTTGATGTTTGATCCAAGTAATGAGCCTATGTCGTTTGAATGAAGAATTAAGTCCATTAATGTTGAGAGTTAGGTTTGAGAGATGATCATTTGTCCTTTCATTGTAGCTATCTTGTTAAAAGCTGTGTCTTCCCAATTCTTGATCTAATATTCTGGTTTGCTATTTAGGGTTCATTTCTCTGTCTGTATTGGGATCTTGATTATTTTCCCTGTATAGTACATCTTTGAGGATTTTCTGTAAAGCTGGTTTGGTGGAGATACATTGTTTCAGTTTTTCCTTCCTGTGGAAGACTTTTATTTGACCTTCAGCTATGAATGAGAGTTTAGCTGGGTACAGCATTCTTGGTTGATATTTATTATTATTTAGGGTTTGGCATACCTCATTCCAGGATCCCCTTGCTTTTCATGGTCTCTGCTGAGAAGTCTGGGGTAATTCTGCTTGCTTTTCCTTTATTTGTGATTACTTTCTTCTCCGTAACATCTTTAAGGATTCTTTCCTTGGACTCTACTGATCCTGTTATGATCACAATGTGTCAGTGGGATGTCCTATTCTGATCTGGTCGCTTTGGGGTTCTAAATGCTTCTTGTATCTGTATCGGCCTACCTTCCTGGATAGTTGGGAAGTTCTTGGCTAATATTCTGTTAAATAGGTTGCATATTCCATTAACTTCTTTCTCCTGGTTTTTCTCAATTCCTATTCGCCTCAAATAGTGCTTCCTGCTTGTGTCTTGGAGCTCCTGGAGTGATCTGTTTTATCGATTGGATTGGTTTTGTATTTTTGTGTGACATTTCTCCATAGATTCTAGGGAATCTTCAGCTCCTGAGATTTGATCCTCTGCTTCACCTACTTGAGACTGTAGGCTAGTTACTTGATTTTGAATCTCTTTTCCTTCAGACTGGTCTTTCCTGATGATTTCCATGTCCTTGCTAGAAGTATCTCTTAGGTCCTGCATGGACATCTTTACATTATTAATTTGGTTTTGAGTGCTGTCTCTCAAATCTTTTAGCTGGGTAGTTATCTTTTCATATGACTCTTGAAGTTCATTTATCTTTCTCTTTGTTGAGGCCATGAAATCATCTATTACTTTATGGATGGATTGATGTATGGATGGATTCAAACTTTTCATTTAACATGTTTATCAGTAGACTTTGTAGAGCATTTTGAGGGTTCTCTTCTATGTCTTTGATTGACTGCTCTGTTCCTGCTTGTTTTGAGTGGGAGATATGACTGCATTGTTTGCCATCTTGTGTTTCTTCTGCCCATTTGGATTGGGAATGCCTATCTAAGAGCACCTGTGAGCACTGTTTAAGATCCAAAGCAGACCTTACCAAGCACTGATGTGTAAATCTTAGAAGTTCACAATTATACACAGATACTTGGTATAACTGTATATAAAATTAGATTTGGTGTTCCTAAAAATACAATTTCAAAATAACAACCAATCCTGTATTCAATAGTTAATAAGTACTGTTAATATATTATGAACTGGATTTCTCTATAAACCACTTTGATTCACTTGGATTGAACAGGGATATCCTCTATCCAATAACCCAGCAATGATATTCATAGGCAGCATCATCACTGTCATGCAGATCTCCAAGAGCAGAGGCAGCTTGGCATCAAGTACGGAGACCTTTGTGTAGCGGACAGCACAAGAGGGGAGCCTTCGCCATATGATTGGTTTCCGGGAACTCCAAAAAACAAGTAACGTGTAAACACTTTGAACTCCCTCTGTCCAACCTCATAACTGACACACTCATGCAACCGCACATGAACAAAAAATTCCTCACAGGCAAGCCGACTCTCTCTCTCTCTCTTTCTCTCTCTTCCTCCCAGCCACCCCCACATGCTCACTATAACACACTGTGCCGGGTCCTCCTGGATCTACATCCACATACCTATTTGCACATATGCAGACTTAGGCTTAGGAAGCACACTCTTGTACAGCATCAGGAACACACGCATGTAGGCAAGCAGGGGCACACACACGCACACGTGAGCGCACCCAGTACACAGTGGCTTGGAAGGTGCTAAGGGGTTTTCGAGGACTGTGGCCAACTTGCTCAAGTCCAGGGTGTTGTTCTTGTGGTTGGCGTGGCTAAGGAGCCCAGCGCTGCTTGCTGGACAGTCCATTGGCACTTGGGCCTCCCCCTGCTGTCCTCACCAGTCTCCCATTCCCTGAACCATGCAGCTTCGGAGACCTGGGTAGCAACAAACTCTTCGGGAAAGCAATCAAGGCAGAAATGTCAATGTAACAGGACCACATGATTACGCCCCAGTAGTGCCCCAACCAAGGATGGCATTCGTTACCCCTCAGGTCTACACCCTAAAGCCCAGCGCTGCGCGCAGAAAATGGGGCAGGCCTGTGCCCCAGAATCCCTTGCCTCTTCTCCCTTCTACTTGGTCCCAGGGTGGTGGGGCGCCCAACCTGGCCTTCCTAGCCACCACCTGCCATCTGCAGCTGAGTTCCTGAGGCATGTCCCCTGCACACATACCTCCTTTGCTGATAACTCCCTCCGAGTTCTCTCTCCTAGCCCTCCTGTCCCTGCCTTGCTGCTCTGGACTGCTTTCAACTCACACATGCCTCTGCGTCACTGCCTCTTTGCCTCTGCCTCTGCTTCCCAATTTCCCCCTCCTCCTCTTGAGGTTCACAGGCTGCACACCTCCCCATGCACCTCTTCACTTCTTCTGGGGAAATGACAACTGCCTCACCCTGGCCTAGCCCTTCTTATCTTCTCCAAATCTCCCTCTGCTCTCACCCTCTGCACACCTGGGATCTCTCAGTCCTCTGGTGAACACCAATCCCCATTTATCTAATCTCTTGTCTGCCTGCTCTGTGCCCAAGCCCCTCTGCTCCTTTTCTGTGCACAGGAGGTTTGTGACAAAGGTAGGAGGGAAGCGGCACTCCTTTCCTGCCTTCTGGTTTTATGACTGACATCCGATTGGTCTGGAAACGGCCTCTGCCCCCTTGGCCAAGACCACCTGAAGACCTTGCCTGGCTTGCTAGGCAGCAGCCCTGTGTTTTTCTGAGCAGGAAGGACTGCACATATGCGACCCACTATGCAGAAAAGCCTCCAGGGGGTGGCCGGATGTTTTGTTTCTCCATTCCTTGCCCACTTTGTTGATGTGTGCTTTCATTTGCATTCCAACAGGAACAGCCTTAAGGGAGGGGTAGTGAGGCTGCTTAGAGGTAGGCAGTTGGTGCTCACAGGTCAGCAGGGCCTCCTGGTGCCTCACTAACAGTGCATTTGCACCTGGGGTGCTGGGAAGCCTCTGGGCAGTGCCCATATGGTTTGGAGCTCTGTGACATGGCCAGGTACTAGGCGCCTCCTGCTGACTTGAGCCAGTGTTCCAACTGGAGTTGCCATAGCAAAAAGGGCACAGGGCCCCTTGGGGGTTTGCTGTAAGTTCTCACTAGTTCTCACAGGCCTTCGGGGATGCACAGGATGTGCAGAGCCCCACATCCCTCCCCTGACCATTCTGCTGGGAACGGCTTGGGCCAGGGTCCTAGGCAAATACACTTTCCACCTCCCCTCCTGCTCCATCTTCCCACATCCTGGTTGAACCCGTGTGACACAGCTCCCCACCGCCTCTGCCCTTGCCAGTCCTGGAAGTGGCTGGTGTATGGATCCGCCACCTCTCTCACAATCAACCTCATCTCTCTTGCTCAGAGCATAAGGGAGATACAAGGTTAGCAGGTCAGCGAATCTGGGCATCTCCTTTCTGCGCTAGAGTCTGCTTAACTCTTGTCTTCCCGCTTGCCTTGGCCTCTCTGGCCCAGATCCCTGCCTGCTACTTCCTGCTATTGAGCAGCCAAGGAGTATACTGGCTAGAGGCAGGAGCTGGCAATCCTGGTGCCCGTGGCTCACAGACATATGTTTTAGGCTCCTTCAGGAAGCTCTGCTAAGACACCAGGGAAAGGGATATCTGACCCTTCCCTGCCGTGACCAAGGCACACTAGCACCCAGCAATGATACTCATAGGCAGCATCATCACTGTCATGCAGATCTCCAAGAGCAGAGGCAGCTTGGCATCAAGTACGGAGACCTTTGTGTAGAGGACCGCACAAGAGGGGAGCCTTCGCCATATTATTGGTTTCCGGGAACTTCGAAAAACAAGTAACGTGTAAACACTTTGAACTCCCTCTGTCCAACCTCATACCTGACACACTCATGCAACCGCACATGAACAAAAAATTCCTCACAGGCGAGCCGACTCTCACTCTCTCTCTTTCTCTCTCTTCCTCCCCGCCACCCCCACATGCTCACTATAACACACTGTGCCGGGTCCTCCTGGATCTACATCCACATACCTATTTGCACATATGCAGACTTAGGCTTAGGAAGCACACTCCTGTACAGCATCAGGAACACACGCATGTAGGCAAGCAGGGGCACACACACGCACACGTGAGCGCACCCAGTACACAGTGGCTTGGAAGGTGCTAAGGGGTTTTCGAGGACTGTGTCCTACTTGCTCAAGTCCAGGGTGTTGTTCTCGTGGTGGGCGTGGCTAAGGAGCCCAGCGCTGCTTACTGGACAGTCCATTGGCACTTGGGCCTCCCCCTGCTGTCCTCACCAGTCTCCGATTCCCTGAACCATGCAGCTTCGGAGACCTGGGTAGCAACAAACTCTTCGGGAAAGCAATCAAGGCAGAAATGTCAATGTAACAGGACCACATGATTACGCCCCAGTAGTGCCCCAACCAAGGATGGCATTCGTTACCCCTCAGGTCTACACCCTAAAGCCCAGCGCTGCGCGCAGAGAATGGGGCAGGCCTGTGCCCCAGAATCCCTTGCCTCTTCTCCCTTCTACTTGGTCCCAGGGTGGTGGGGCGCCCAACCTGGCCTTCCTAGCCACCACCTGCCATCTGCAGCTGAGTTCCTGAGGCTTGTCCCCTGCACACATACCTCCTTTGCTGATAACTCCCTCCGAGTTCTCTCTCCTAGCCCTCCTGTCCCTGCCTTGCTGCTCTGGACTGCTTTCAACTCACACATGCCTCTGCGTCACTGCCTCTTTGCCTCTGCCTCTGCTTCCCAATTTCCCCCTCCTCCTCTTGAGGTTCACAGGCTGCACACCTCCCCATGCACCTCTTCACTTCTTCTGGGGAAATGACAACTGCCTCACCCTGGCCTAGCCCTTCTTATCTTCTCCAAATCTCCCTCTGCTCTCACCCTCTGCACACCTGGGATCTCTCAGTCCTCTGGTGAACACCAATCCCCATTTATCTAATCTGTTGTCTGCCTGCTCTGTGCCCAAGCCCCTCTGCTCCTTTTCTGTGCACAGGAGGTTTGTGACAAAGGTAGGAGGGAAGCGGCACTCCTTTCCTGCCTTCTGGTTTTATGACTGACATCCGATTGTTCTGGAAACGGCCTCTGCCCCCTTGGCCAAGACCACCTGAAGACCTTGCCTGGCTTGCTAGGCAGCAGCCCTGTGTTTTTCTGAGCAGGAAGGACTGCACATATGCGACCCACTATGCAGAAAAGCCTCCAGGGGGTGGCCGGATGTTTTGTTTCTCCATTCCTTGCCCACTTTGTTGATGTGTGCTTTCATTTGCATTCCAACAGGAACAGCCTTAAGGGAGGGGTAGTGAGGCTGCTTAGAGGTAGGCAGTTGGTGCTCACAGGCCAGCAGGGCCTCCTGGTGCCTCACTAACAGTGCATTTGCACCTGGGGTGCTGGGAAGCCTCTGGGCAGTGCCCATATGGTTTGGAGCTCTGTGACATGGCCAGGTACTAGGCGCCTCCTGCTGACTTGAGCCAGTGTTCCAACTGGAGTTGCCATAGCAAAAAGGGCACAGGGCCCCTTGGGGGTTTGCTGTAAGTTCTCACTAGTTCTCACAGGCCTTCGGGGATGCACAGGATGTGTAGAGCCGCACATCCCTCCCCTGACCATTCTGCTGGGAACGGCTTGGGCCAGGGTCCGAGGCAAATACACTTTCCACCTCCCCTCCTGCTCCATCTTCCCACATCCTGGTTGAACCCGTGTGACACAGCTCCCCACCGCCTCTGCCCTTGCCAGTCCTGGAAGTGGCTGGTGTATGGATCCGCCACCTCTCTCACAATCAACCTCATCTCTCTTGCTCAGAGCATAAGGGAGATACAAGGTTAGCAGGTCAGCGAATCTGGGCATCTCCTTTCTGCGCTAGTGTCTGCTTAACTCTTGTCTTCCCGCTTGCCTTGGCCTCTCTGGCCCAGATCCCTGCCTGCTACTTCCTGCTATTGAGCAGCCAAGGATTATACTGGCTAGAGGCAGGAGCTGGCAATCCTGGTGCCCGTGGCTCACAGCCATATGTTTTAGGCTCCTTCAGGAAGCTCTGCTAAGACACCAGGGAAAGGGATATCTGACCCTTCCCTGCCGTGACCAAGGCACACTAGCACCCAGCAATGATACTCATAGGCAGCATCATCACTGTCATGCAGATCTCCAAGAGCAGAGGCAGCTTGGCATCAAGTACGGAGACCTTTGTGTAGAGGACCGCACAAGAGGGGAGCCTTCGCCATATGATTGGTTTCCGGGAACTTCAAAAAACAAGTAACGTGTAAACACTTTGAACTCCCTCTGTCCAACCTCATACCTGACACACTCATGCAACCGCACATGAACAAAAAATTCCTCACAGGCGAGCCGACTCTCTCTCTCTCTCTTTCTCTCTCTTCCTCCCCGCCACCCCCACATGCTCACTATAAGACACTGTGCCGGGTCCTCCTGGATCTACATCCACATACCTATTTGCACATATGCAGACTTAGGCTTAGGAAGCACACTCCTGTACAGCATCAGGAACACACGCATGTAGGCAAGCAGGGGCACACACACGCACACGTGAGCGCACCCAGTACACAGTGGCTTGGAAGGTGCTAAGGGGTTTTCGAGGACTGTGGCCAACTTGCTCAAGTCCAGGGTGTTGTTCTTGTGGTTGGCGTGGCTAAGGAGCCCAGCGCTGCTTGCTGGACAGTCCATTGGCACTTGGGCCTCCCCCTGCTGTCCTCACCAGTCTCCCATTCCCTGAACCATGCAGCTTCGGAGACCTGGGTAGCAACAAACTCTTCGGGAAAGCAATCAAGGCAGAAATGTCAATGTAACAGGACCACATGATTACGCCCCAGTAGTGCCCCAACCAAGGATGGCATTCGTTACCCCTCAGGTCTACACCCTAAAGCCCAGCGCTGCGCGCAGAAAATGGGGCAGGCCTGTGCCCCAGAATCCCTTGCCTCTTCTCCCTTCTACTTGGTCCCAGGGTGGTGGGGCGCCCAACCTGGCCTTCCTAGCCACCACCTGCCATCTGCAGCTGAGTTCCTGAGGCATGTCCCCTGCACACATACCTCCTTTGCTGATAACTCCCTCCGAGTTCTCTCTCCTAGCCCTCCTGTCCCTGCCTTGCTGCTCTGGACTGCTTTCAACTCACACATGCCTCTGCGTCACTGCCTCTTTGCCTCTGCCTCTGCTTCCCAATTTCCCCCTCCTCCTCTTGAGGTTCACAGGCTGCACACCTCCCCATGCACCTCTTCACTTCTTCTGGGGAAATGACAACTGCCTCACCCTGGCCTAGCCCTTCTTATCTTCTCCAAATCTCCCTCTGCTCTCACCCTCTGCACACCTGGGATCTCTCAGTCCTCTGGTGAACACCAATCCCCATTTATCTAATCTCTTGTCTGCCTGCTCTGTGCCCAAGCCCCTCTGCTCCTTTTCTGTGCACAGGAGGTTTGTGACAAAGGTAGGAGGGAAGCGGCACTCCTTTCCTGCCTTCTGGTTTTATGACTGACATCCGATTGGTCTGGAAACGGCCTCTGCCCCCTTGGCCAAGACCACCTGAAGACCTTGCCTGGCTTGCTAGGCAGCAGCCCTGTGTTTTTCTGAGCAGGAAGGACTGCACATATGCGACCCACTATGCAGAAAAGCCTCCAGGGGGTGGCCGGATGTTTTGTTTCTCCATTCCTTGCCCACTTTGTTGATGTGTGCTTTCATTTGCATTCCAACAGGAACAGCCTTAAGGGAGGGGTAGTGAGGCTGCTTAGAGGTAGGCAGTTGGTGCTCACAGGTCAGCAGGGCCTCCTGGTGCCTCACTAACAGTGCATTTGCACCTGGGGTGCTGGGAAGCCTCTGGGCAGTGCCCATATGGTTTGGAGCTCTGTGACATGGCCAGGTACTAGGCGCCTCCTGCTGACTTGAGCCAGTGTTCCAACTGGAGTTGCCATAGCAAAAAGGGCACAGGGCCCCTTGGGGGTTTGCTGTAAGTTCTCACTAGTTCTCACAGGCCTTCGGGGATGCACAGGATGTGCAGAGCCCCACATCCCTCCCCTGACCATTCTGCTGGGAACGGCTTGGGCCAGGGTCCTAGGCAAATACACTTTCCACCTCCCCTCCTGCTCCATCTTCCCACATCCTGGTTGAACCCGTGTGACACAGCTCCCCACCGCCTCTGCCCTTGCCAGTCCTGGAAGTGGCTGGTGTATGGATCCGCCACCTCTCTCACAATCAACCTCATCTCTCTTGCTCAGAGCATAAGGGAGATACAAGGTTAGCAGGTCAGCGAATCAGGGCATCTCCTTTCTGCGCTAGAGTCTGCTTAACTCTTGTCTTCCCGCTTGCCTTGGCCTCTCTGGCCCAGATCCCTGCCTGCTACTTCCTGCTATTGAGCAGCCAAGGAGTATACTGGCTAGAGGCAGGAGCTGGCAATCCTGGTGCCCGTGGCTCACAGACATATGTTTTAGGCTCCTTCAGGAAGCTCTGCTAAGACACCAGGGAAAGGGATATCTGACCCTTCCCTGCCGTGACCAAGGCACACTAGCACCCAGCAATGATACTCATAGGCAGCATCATCACTGTCATGCAGATCTCCAAGAGCAGAGGCAGCTTGGCATCAAGTACGGAGACCTTTGTGTAGAGGACCGCACAAGAGGGGAGCCTTCGCCATATTATTGGTTTCCGGGAACTTCGAAAAACAAGTAACGTGTAAACACTTTGAACTCCCTCTGTCCAACCTCATACCTGACACACTCATGCAACCGCACATGAACAAAAAATTCCTCACAGGCGAGCCGACTCTCACTCTCTCTCTTTCTCTCTCTTCCTCCCCGCCACCCCCACATGCTCACTATAACACACTGTGCCGGGTCCTCCTGGATCTACATCCACATACCTATTTGCACATATGCAGACTTAGGCTTAGGAAGCACACTCCTGTACAGCATCAGGAACACACGCATGTAGGCAAGCAGGGGCACACACACGCACACGTGAGCGCACCCAGTACACAGTGGCTTGGAAGGTGCTAAGGGGTTTTCGAGGACTGTGTCCTACTTGCTCAAGTCCAGGGTGTTGTTCTCGTGGTGGGCGTGGCTAAGGAGCCCAGCGCTGCTTACTGGACAGTCCATTGGCACTTGGGCCTCCCCCTGCTGTCCTCACCAGTCTCCGATTCCCTGAACCATGCAGCTTCGGAGACCTGGGTAGCAACAAACTCTTCGGGAAAGCAATCAAGGCAGAAATGTCAATGTAACAGGACCACATGATTACGCCCCAGTAGTGCCCCAACCAAGGATGGCATTCGTTACCCCTCAGGTCTACACCCTAAAGCCCAGCGCTGCGCGCAGAGAATGGGGCAGGCCTGTGCCCCAGAATCCCTTGCCTCTTCTCCCTTCTACTTGGTCCCAGGGTGGTGGGGCGCCCAACCTGGCCTTCCTAGCCACCACCTGCCATCTGCAGCTGAGTTCCTGAGGCTTGTCCCCTGCACACATACCTCCTTTGCTGATAACTCCCTCCGAGTTCTCTCTCCTAGCCCTCCTGTCCCTGCCTTGCTGCTCTGGACTGCTTTCAACTCACACATGCCTCTGCGTCACTGCCTCTTTGCCTCTGCCTCTGCTTCCCAATTTCCCCCTCCTCCTCTTGAGGTTCACAGGCTGCACACCTCCCCATGCACCTCTTCACTTCTTCTGGGGAAATGACAACTGCCTCACCCTGGCCTAGCCCTTCTTATCTTCTCCAAATCTCCCTCTGCTCTCACCCTCTGCACACCTGGGATCTCTCAGTCCTCTGGTGAACACCAATCCCCATTTATCTAATCTGTTGTCTGCCTGCTCTGTGCCCAAGCCCCTCTGCTCCTTTTCTGTGCACAGGAGGTTTGTGACAAAGGTAGGAGGGAAGCGGCACTCCTTTCCTGCCTTCTGGTTTTATGACTGACATCCGATTGTTCTGGAAACGGCCTCTGCCCCCTTGGCCAAGACCACCTGAAGACCTTGCCTGGCTTGCTAGGCAGCAGCCCTGTGTTTTTCTGAGCAGGAAGGACTGCACATATGCGACCCACTATGCAGAAAAGCCTCCAGGGGGTGGCCGGATGTTTTGTTTCTCCATTCCTTGCCCACTTTGTTGATGTGTGCTTTCATTTGCATTCCAACAGGAACAGCCTTAAGGGAGGGGTAGTGAGGCTGCTTAGAGGTAGGCAGTTGGTGCTCACAGGCCAGCAGGGCCTCCTGGTGCCTCACTAACAGTGCATTTGCACCTGGGGTGCTGGGAAGCCTCTGGGCAGTGCCCATATGGTTTGGAGCTCTGTGACATGGCCAGGTACTAGGCGCCTCCTGCTGACTTGAGCCAGTGTTCCAACTGGAGTTGCCATAGCAAAAAGGGCACAGGGCCCCTTGGGGGTTTGCTGTAAGTTCTCACTAGTTCTCACAGGCCTTCGGGGATGCACAGGATGTGTAGAGCCGCACATCCCTCCCCTGACCATTCTGCTGGGAACGGCTTGGGCCAGGGTCCGAGGCAAATACACTTTCCACCTCCCCTCCTGCTCCATCTTCCCACATCCTGGTTGAACCCGTGTGACACAGCTCCCCACCGCCTCTGCCCTTGCCAGTCCTGGAAGTGGCTGGTGTATGGATCCGCCACCTCTCTCACAATCAACCTCATCTCTCTTGCTCAGAGCATAAGGGAGATACAAGGTTAGCAGGTCAGCGAATCTGGGCATCTCCTTTCTGCGCTAGTGTCTGCTTAACTCTTGTCTTCCCGCTTGCCTTGGCCTCTCTGGCCCAGATCCCTGCCTGCTACTTCCTGCTATTGAGCAGCCAAGGATTATACTGGCTAGAGGCAGGAGCTGGCAATCCTGGTGCCCGTGGCTCACAGCCATATGTTTTAGGCTCCTTCAGGAAGCTCTGCTAAGACACCAGGGAAAGGGATATCTGACCCTTCCCTGCCGTGACCAAGGCACACTAGCACCCAGCAATGATACTCATAGGCAGCATCATCACTGTCATGCAGATCTCCAAGAGCAGAGGCAGCTTGGCATCAAGTACGGAGACCTTTGTGTAGAGGACCGCACAAGAGGGGAGCCTTCGCCATATGATTGGTTTCCGGGAACTTCAAAAAACAAGTAACGTGTAAACACTTTGAACTCCCTCTGTCCAACCTCATACCTGACACACTCATGCAACCGCACATGAACAAAAAATTCCTCACAGGCGAGCCGACTCTCTCTCTCTCTCTTTCTCTCTCTTCCTCCCCGCCACCCCCACATGCTCACTATAAGACACTGTGCCGGGTCCTCCTGGATCTACATCCACATACCTATTTGCACATATGCAGACTTAGGCTTAGGAAGCACACTCCTGTACAGCATCAGGAACACACGCATGTAGGCAAGCAGGGGCACACACACGCACACGTGAGCGCACCCAGTACACAGTGGCTTGGAAGGTGCTAAGGGGTTTTCGAGGACTGTGTCCTACTTGCTCAAGTCCAGGGTGTTGTTCTCGTGGTGGGCGTGGCTAAGGAGCCCAGTGCTGCTTACTGGACAGTCCATTGGCACTTGGGCCTCCCCCTGCTGTCCTCACCAGTCTCCCATTCCCTGAACCATGCAGCTTCGGAGACCTGGGTAGCAACAAACTCTTCGGGAAAGCAATCAAGGCAGAAATGTCAATGTAACAGGACCACATGATTACGCCCCAGTAGTGCCCCAACCAAGGATGGCATTCGTTACCCCTCAGGTCTACACCCTAAAGCCCAGCGCTGCGCGCAGAGAATGGGGCAGGCCTGTGCCCCAGAATCCCTTGCCTCTTCTCCCTTCTACTTGGTCCCAGGGTGGTGGGGCGCCCAACCTGGCCTTCCTAGCCACCACCTGCCATCTGCAGCTGAGTTCCTGAGGCTTGTCCCCTGCACACATACCTCCTTTGCTGATAACTCCCTCCGAGTTCTCTCTCCTAGCCCTCCTGTCCCTGCCTTGCTGCTCTGGACTGCTTTCAACTCACACATGCCTCTGCGTCACTGCCTCTTTGCCTCTGCCTCTGCTTCCCAATTTCCCCCTCCTCCTCTTGAGGTTCACAGGCTGCACACCTCCCCATGCACCTCTTCACTTCTTCTGGGGAAATGACAACTGCCTCACCCTGGCCTAGCCCTTCTTATCTTCTCCAAATCTCCCTCTGCTCTCACCCTCTGCACACCTGGGATCTCTCAGTCCTTTGGTGAACACCAATCCCCATTTATCTAATCTGTTGTCTGCCTGCTCTGTGCCCAAGCCCCTCTGCTCCTTTTCTGTGCACAGGAGGTTTGTGACAAAGGTAGGAGGGAAGCGGCACTCCTTTCCTGCCTTCTGGTTTTATGACTGACATCCGATTGGTCTGGAAACGGCCTCTGCCCCCTTGGCCAAGACCACCTGAAGACCTTGCCTGGCTTGCTAGGCAGCAGCCCTGTGTTTTTCTGAGCAGGAAGGACTGCACATATGCGACCTACTATGCAGAAAAGCCTCCAGGGGGTGGCCGGATGTTTTGTTTCTCCATTCCTTGCCCACTTTGTTGATGTGTGCTTTCATTTGCATTCCAACAGGAACAGCCTTAAGGGAGGGGTAGTGAGGCTGCTTAGAGGTAGGCAGTTGGTGCTCACAGGCCAGCAGGGCCTCCTGGTGCCTCACTAACAGTGCATTTGCACCTGGGGTGCTGGGAAGCCTCTGGGCAGTGCCCATATGGTTTGGAGCTCTGTGACATGGCCAGGTACTAGGCGCCTCCTGCTGACTTGAGCCAGTGTTCCAACTGGAGTTGCCATAGCAAAAAGGGCACAGGGCCCCTTGGGGGTTTGCTGTAAGTTCTCACTAGTTCTCACAGGCCTTCGGGGATGCACAGGATGTGTAGAGCCGCACATCCCTCCCCTGACCATTCTGCTGGGAACGGCTTGGGCCAGGGTCCTAGGCAAATACACTTTCCACCTCCCCTCCTGCTCCATCTTCCCACATCCTGGTTGAACCCGTGTGACACAGCTCCCCACCGCCTCTGCCCTTGCCAGTCCTGGAAGTGGCTGGTGTATGGATCCGCCACCTCTCTCACAATCAACCTCATCTCTCTTGCTCAGAGCATAAGGGAGATACAAGGTTAGCAGTTCAGCGAATCTGGGCATCTCCTTTCTGCGCTAGTGTCTGCTTAACTCTTGTCTTCCCGCTTGCCTTGGCCTCTCTGGCCCAGATCCCTGCCTGCTACTTCCTGCTATTGAGCAGCCAAGGATTATACTGGCTAGAGGCAGGAGCTGGCAATCCTGGTGCCCGTGGCTCACAGCCATATGTTTTAGGCTCCTTCAAGAAGCTCTGCTAAGACACCAGGGAAAGGGATATCTGACCCTTCCCTGCCGTGACCAAGGCACACTAGCACCCAGCAATGATACTCATAGGCAGCATCATCACTGTCATGCAGATCTCCAAGAGCATAGGCAGCTTGGCATCAAGTACGGAGACCTTTGTGTAGAGGACCGCACAAGAGGGGAGCCTTCGCCATATGATTGGTTTCCGGGAACTTCAAAAAACAATTAACGTGTAAACACTTTGAACTCCCTCTGTCCAACCTCATACCTGACACACTCATGCAACCGCACATGAACAATAAATTCCTCAGAGGCGAGCCGACTCTCTCGCTCTTTCTCTCTCTTCCTCCCCGCCACCCCCACATGCTCACTATAACACACTGTGCCGGGTCCTCCTGGATCTACATCCACATACCTATTTGCACATATGCAGACTTAGGCTTAGGAAGCACACTCTTGTACAGCATCAGGAACGCACGCATGTAGGCAAGCAGGGGCACACACACGCACACGTGAGCGCACCCAGTACACAGTGGCTTGGAATGTGCTAAGGGGTTTTCGAGGACTGTGTCCTACTTGCTCAAGTCCAGGGTGTTGTTCTTGTGGTGGGCGTGGCTAAGGAGCCCAGCGCTGCTTACTGGACAGTCCATTGGCACTTGGGCCTCCCTCTGCTGTCCTCACCAGTCTCCCATTCCCTGAACCATGCAGCTTCGGAGACCTGGGTAGAAACAAACTCTTCGGGAAAGCAATCAAGGCAGAAATGTCAATGTAACAGGACCACCTGATTACACCCCAGTAGTGCCCCAACCAAGGATGGCATTCGTTACCCCTCAGATCTACACCCTAAAGCACAGCGCTGCGCGCAGAGAATGGGGCAGGCCTGTGCCCCAGAATCCCTTGCCTCTTCTCCCTTCTACTTGGTCCCAGGGTGGTGGGGCGCCCAACCTGGCCTTCCTAGCCACCACCTGCCATCTGCAGCTGAGTTCCTGAGGCTTGTCCCCTGCACACATACCTCCTTTGCTGATAACTCCCTCCGAGTTCTCTCTCCTAGCCCTCCTGTCCCTGCCTTGCTGTCTGGACTGCTTTCAACTCACACATGCCTCTGCGTCACTGCCTCTTTGCCTCTGCCTCTGCTTCCCAATTTCCCCCTCCTCCTCTTGAGGTTCACAGGCTGCACACCTCCCCATGCACCTCTTCACTTCTTCTGGGGAAATGACAACTGCCTCACCCTGGCCTAGCCCTTCTTATCTTCTCCAAATCTCCCTCTGCTCTCACCCTCTGCACACCTGGGATCTCTCAGTCCTCTGGTGAACACCAATCCCCATTTATCTAATCTGTTGTCTGCCTGCTCTGTGCCCAAGCCCCTCTGCTCCTTTTCTGTGCACAGGAGGTTTGTGACAAAGGTAGGAGGGAAGCGGCACTCCTTTCCTGCCTTCTGGTTTTATGACTGACATCCGATTGGTCTGGAAACGGCCTCTGCCCCCTTGGCCAAGACCACCTGAAGACCTTGCCTGGCTTGCTAGGCAGCAGCCCTGTGTTTTTCTGAGCAGGAAGGACTGCACATATGCGACCCACTATGCAGAAAAGCCTCCAGGGGGTGGCCGGATGTTTTGTTTCTCCATTCCTTGCCCACTTTGTTGATGTGTGCTTTCATTTGCATTCCAACAGGAACAGCCTTAAGGGAGGGGTAGTGAGGCTGCTTAGAGGTAGGCAGTTGGTGCTCACAGGCCAGCAGAGCCTCCTGGTGCCTCACTAACAGTGCATTTGCACCTGGGGTGCTGGGAAGCCTCTGGGCAGTGCCCATATGGTTTGGAGCTCTGTGACATGGCCAGGTACTAGGCGCCTCCTGCTGACTTGAGCCAGTGTTCCAACTGGAGTTGCCATAGCAAAAAGGGCACAGGGCCCCTTGGGGGTTTGCTGTAAGTTCTCACTAGTTCTCACAGGCCTTCGGGGATGCACAGGATGTGTAGAGCCGCACATCCCTCCCCTGACCATTCTGCTGGGAACGGCTTGGGCCAGGGTCCGAGGCAAATACACTTTCCACCTCCCCTCCTGCTCCATCTTCCCACATCCTGGTTGAACCCGTGTGACACAGCTCCCCACCGCCTCTGCCCTTGCCAGTCCTGGAAGTGGCTGGTGTATGGATCCGCCACCTCTCTCACAATCAACCTCATCTCTCTTGCTCAGAGCATAAGGGAGATACAAGGTTAGCAGGTCAGCGAATCTGGGCATCTCCTTTCTGCGCTAGTGTCTGCTTAACTCTTGTCTTCCTGCTTGCCTTGGCCTCTCTGGCCCAGATCCCTGCCTGCTACTTCCTGCTATTGAGCAGCCAAGGATTATACTGGCTAGAGGCAGGAGCTGGCAATCCTGGTGCCCGTGGCTCACAGCCATATGTTTTAGGCTCCTTCAGGAAGCTCTGCTAAGACACCAGGGAAAGGGATATCTGACCCTTCCCTGCCGTGACCAAGGCACACTAGCACCCAGCAATGATACTCATAGGCAGCATCATCACTGTCATGCAGATCTCCAAGTGCAGAGGCAGCTTGGCATCAAGTACGGAGACCTTTGTGTAGAGGACCGCACAAGAGGGGAGCCTTCGCCATATGATTGGTTTCCGGGAACTTCAAAAAACAAGTAACGTGTAAACACTTTGAACTCCCTCTGTCCAACCTCATACCTGACACACTCATGCAACCGCACATGAACAAAAAATTCCTCACAGGCGAGCCGACTCTCTCTCTCTCTCTTTCTCTCTCTTCCTCCCCGCCACCCCCACATGCTCACTATAACACACTGTGCCGGGTCATCCTGGATCTACATCCACATACCTATTTGCACATATGCAGACTTAGGCTTAGGAAGCACACTCCTGTACAGCATCAGGAACACACGCATGTAGGCAAGCAGGGGCACACACACGCACACGTGAGCGCACCCAGTACACAGTGGCTTGGAAGGTGCTAAGGGGTTTTCGAGGACTGTGTCCTACTTGCTCAAGTCCAGGGTGTTGTTCTCGTGGTGGGCGTGGCTAAGGAGCCCAGCGCTGCTTACTGGACAGTCCATTGGCACTTGGGCCTCCCCCTGCTGTCCTCACCAGTCTCCCATTCCCTGAACCATGCAGCTTCGGAGACCTGGGTAGCAACAAACTCTTCGGGATAGCAATCAAGGCAGAAATGTCAATGTAACAGGACCACATGATTACGCCCCAGTAGTGCCCCAACCAAGGATGGCATTCGTTACCCCTCAGGTCTACACCCTAAAGCCCAGCGCTGCGCGCAGAGAATGGGGCAGGCCTGTGCCCCAGAATCCCTTGCCTCTTCTCCCTTCTACTTGGTCCCAGGGTGGTGGGGCGCCCAACCTGGCCTTCCTAGCCACCACCTGCCATCTGCAGCTGAGTTCCTGAGGCTTGTCCCCTGCACACATACCTCCTTTGCTGATAACTCCCTCCGAGTTCTCTCTCCTAGCCCTCCTGTCCCTGCCTTGCTGCTCTGGACTGCTTTCAACTCACACATGCCTCTGCGTCACTGCCTCTTTGCCTCTGCCTCTGCTTCCCAATTTCCCCCTCCTCCTCTTGAGGTTCACAGGCTGCACACCTCCCCATGCACCTCTTCACTTCTTCTGGGGAAATGACAACTGCCTCACCCTGGCCTAGCCCTTCTTATCTTCTCCAAATCTCCCTCTGCTCTCACCCTCTGCACACCTGGGATCTCTCAGTCCTCTGGTGAACACCAATCCCCATTTATCTAATCTGTTGTCTGCCTGCTCTGTGCCCAAGCCCCTCTGCTCCTTTTCTGTGCACAGGTTTGTGACAAAGGTAGGAGGGAAGCGGCACTCCTTTCCTGCCTTCTAGTTTTATGACACATCCGATTGGTCTGGAAACGGCCTCTGCCCCCTTGGCCAAGACCACCTGAAGACCTTGCCTGGCTTGCTAGGCAGCAGCCCTGTGTTTTTCTGAGCAGGAAGGACTGCACATATGCGACCCACTATGCAGAAAAGCCTCCAGGGGGTGGCCGGATGTTTTGTTTCTCCATTCCTTGCCCACTTTGTTGATGTGTGCTTTCATTTGCATTCCAACAGGAACAGCCTTAAGGGAGGGGTAGTGAGGCTGCTTAGAGGTAGGCAGTTGGTGCTCACAGGCCAGCAGGGCCTCCTGGTGCCTCACTAACAGTGCATTTGCACCTGGGGTGCTGGGAAGCCTCTGGGCAGTGCCCATATGGTTTGGAGCTCTGTGACATGGCCAGGTACTAGGCGCCTCCTGCTGACTTGAGCCAGTGTTCCAACTGGAGTTGCCATAGCAAAAAGGGCACAGGGCCCCTTGGGGGTTTGCTGTAAGTTCTCACTAGTTCTCACAGGCCTTCGGGGATGCACAGGATGTGTAGAGCCGCACATCCCTCCCCTGACCATTCTGCTGGGAACGGCTTGGGCCAGGGTCCTAGGCAAATACACTTTCCACCTCCCCTCCTGCTCCATCTTCCCACATCCTGGTTGAACCCGTGTGACACAGCTCCCCACCGCCTCTGCCCTTGCCAGTCCTGGAAGTGGCTGGTGTATGGATCCGCCACCTCTCTCACAATCAACCTCATCTCTCTTGCTCAGAGCATAAGGGAGATACAAGGTTAGCAGTTCAGCGAATCTGGGCATCTCCTTTCTGCGCTAGTGTCTGCTTAACTCTTGTCTTCCCGCTTGCCTTGGCCTCTCTGGCCCAGATCCCTGCCTGCTACTTCCTGCTATTGAGCAGCCAAGGATTATACTGCCTAGAGGCAGGAGCTGGCAATCCTGGTGCCCGTGGCTCACAGCCATATGTTTTAGGCTCCTTCAAGAAGCTCTGCTAAGACACCAGGGAAAGGGATATCTGACCCTTCCCTGCCGTGACCAAGGCACACTAGCACCCAGCAATGATACTCATAGGCAGCATCATCACTGTCATGCAGATCTCCAAGAGCATAGGCAGCTTGGCATCAAGTACGGAGACTTTTGTGTAGAGGACCGCACAAGAGGGGAGCCTTCGCCATATGATTGGTTTCCGGGAACTTCAAAAAACAATTAACGTGTAAAAACTTTGAACTCCCTCTGTCCAACCTCATACCTGACACACTCATGCAACCGCACATGAACAATAAATTCCTCAGAGGCGAGCCGACTCTCTCGCTCTTTCTCTCTCTTCCTCCCCGCCACCCCCACATGCTCACTATAACACACTGTGCCGGGTCCTCCTGGATCTACATCCACATACCTATTTGCACATATGCAGACTTAGGCTTAGGAAGCACACTCTTGTACAGCATCAGGAACGCACGCATGTAGGCAAGCAGGGGCACACACACGCACACGTGAGCGCACCCAGTACACAGTGGCTTGGAAGTTGCTAAGGGGTTTTCGAGGACTGTGTCCTACTTGCTCAAGTCCAGGGTGTTGTTCTCGTGGTGGGCGTGGCTAAGGAGCCCAGCGCTGCTTACTGGACAGTCCATTGGCACTTGGGCCTCCCCCTGCTGTCCTCACCAGTCTCCCATTCCCTGAACCATGCAGCTTCGGAGACCTGGGTAGCAACAAACTCTTCGGGAAAGCAATCAAGGCAGAAATGTCAATGTAACAGGACCACATGATTACGCCCCATTAGTGCCCCAACCAAGGATGGCATTCGTTACCCCTCAGGTCTACACCCTAAAGCACAGCGCTGCGCGCAGAGAATGGGGCAGGCCTGTGCCCCAGAATCCCTTGCCTCTTCTCCCTTCTACTTGGTCCCAGGGTGGTGGGGCGCCCAACCTGGCCTTCCTAGCCACCACCTGCCATCTGCAGCTGAGTTCCTGAGGCTTGTCCCCTGCACACATACCTCCTTTGCTGATAACTCCCTCCGAGTTCTCTCTCCTAGCCCTCCTGTCCCTGCCTTGCTGCTCTGGACTGCTTTCAACTCACACATGCCTCTGCGTCACTGCCTCTTTGCCTCTGCCTCTGCTTCCCAATTTCCCCCTCCTCCTCTTGAGGTTCACAGGCTGCACACCTCCCCATGCACCTCTTCACTTCTTCTGGGGAAATGACAACTGCCTCACCCTGGCCTAGCCCTTCTTATCTTCTCCAAATCTCCCTCTGCTCTCACCCTCTGCACACCTGGGATCTCTCAGTCCTCTGGTGAACACCAATCCCCATTTATCTAATCTGTTGTCTGCCTGCTCTGTGCCCAAGCCCCTCTGCTCCTTTTCTGTGCACAGGAGGTTTGTGACAAAGGTAGGAGGGAAGCGGCACTCCTTTCCTGCCTTCTGGTTTTATGACTGACATCCGATTGGTCTGGAAACGGCCTCTGCCCCCTTGGCCAAGACCACCTGAAGACCTTGCCTGGCTTGCTAGGCAGCAGCCCTGTGTTTTTCTGAGCAGGAAGGACTGCACATATGCGACCCACTATGCAGAAAAGCCTCCAGGGGGTGGCCGGATGTTTTGTTTCTCCATTCCTTGCCCACTTTGTTGATGTGTGCTTTCATTTGCATTCCAACAGGAACAGCCTTAAGGGAGGGGTAGTGAGGCTGCTTAGAGGTAGGCAGTTGGTGCTCACAGGCCAGCAGGGCCTCCTGGTGCCTCACTAACAGTGCATTTGCACCTGGGGTGCTGGGAAGCCTCTGGGCAGTGCCCATATGGTTTGGAGCTCTGTGACATGGGCAGGTACTAGGCGCCTCCTGCTGACTTGAGCCAGTGTTCCAACTGGAGTTGCCATAGCAAAAAGGGCACAGGGCCCCTTGGGGGTTTGCTGTAAGTTCTCACTAGTTCTCACAGGCCTTCGGGGATGCACAGGATGTGTAGAGCCGCACATCCCTCCCCTGACCATTCTGCTGGGAACGGCTTGGGCCAGGGTCCTAGGCAAATACACTTTCCACCTCCCCTCCTGCTCCATCTTCCCACATCCTGGTTGAACCCGTGTGACACAGCTCCCCACCGCCTCTGCCCTTGCCAGTCCTGGAAGTGGCTGGTGTATGGATCCGCCACCTCTCTCACAATCAACCTCATCTCTCTTGCTCAGAGCATAAGGGAGATACAAGATTAGTAGGTCAGCGAATCTGGGCATCTCCTTTCTGCGCTAGTGTCTGCGTAACTCTTGTCTTCCCGCTTGCCTTGGCCTCTCTGGCCCAGATCCCTGCCTGCTACTTCCTGCTATTGAGCAGCCAAGGATTATACTGCCTAGAGGCAGGAGCTGGCAATCCTGGTGCCCATGGCTCACAGCCATATGTTTTAGGCTCCTTCAGGAAGCTCTGCTAAGACACCAGGGAAAGGGATATCTGACCCTTCCCTGCCGTGACCAAGGCACACTAGCACCCAGCAATGATATTCATAGGCAGCATCATCACTGTCATGCAGATCTCCAAGAGCAGAGGCAGCTTGGCATCAAGTACGGAGACCTTTGTGTAGCGGACAGCACAAGAGGGGAGCCTTCGCCATATGATTGGTTTCCGGGAACTTCAAAAAACAAGTAACGTGTAAACACTTTGAACTCCCTCTGTCCAACCTCATACCTGACACACTCATGCAACCGCACATGAACAAAAAATTCCTCACAGGCGAGCCGACTCTCTCTCTCTCTCTTTCTCTCTCTTCCTCCCCGCCACCCCCACATGCTCACTATAACACACTGTGCCGGGTCCTCCTGGATCTACATCCACATACCTATTTGCACATATGCAGACTTAGGCATAGGAAGCACACTCCTGTACAGCATCAGGAACACACGCATGTAGGCAAGCAGGGGCACACACACGCACACGTGAGCGCACCCAGTACACAGTGGCTTGGAAGGTGCTAAGGGGTTTTCGAGGACTGTGTCCTACTTGCTCAAGTCCAGGGTGTTGTTCTTGTGGTGGGCGTGGCTAAGGAGCCCAGCGCTGCTTACTGGACAGTCCATTGGCACTTGGGCCTCCCCCTGCTGTCCTCACCAGTCTCCCATTCCCTGAACCATGCAGCTTCGGAGACCTGGGTAGCAACAAACTCTTCGGGAAAGCAATCAAGGCAGAAATGTCAATGTAACAGGACCACATGATTACGCCCCATTAGTGCCCCAACCAAGGATGGCATTCGTTACCCCTCAGGTCTACACCCTAAAGCACAGCGCTGCTCGCAGAGAATGGGGCAGGCCTGTGCCCCAGAATCCCTTGCCTCTTCTCCCTTCTACTTGGTCCCAGGGTGGTGGGGCGCCCAACCTGGCCTTCCTAGCCACCACCTGCCATCTGCAGCTGAGTTCCTGAGGCTTGTCCCCTGCACACATACCTCCTTTGCTGATAACTCCCTCCGAGTTCTCTCTCCTAGCCCTCCTGTCCCTGCCTTGCTGCTCTGGACTGCTTTCAACTCACACATGCCTCTGCGTCACTGCCTCTTTGCCTCTGCCTCTGCTTCCCAATTTCCCCCTCCTCCGCTTGAGGTTCACAGGCTGCACACCTCCCCATGCACCTCTTCACTTCTTCTGGGGAAATGACAACTGCCTCACCCTGGCCTAGCCCTTCTTATCTTCTCCAAATCTCCCTCTGCTCTCACCCTCTGCACACCTGGGATCTCTCAGACATCTGGTGAACACCAATCCCCATTTATCTAATCTGTTGTCTGCCTGCTCTGTGCCCAAGCCCCTCTGTTCCTTTTCTGTGCACAGGAGGTTTGTGACAAAGGTAGGAGGGAAGCGGCACTCCTTTCCTGCCTTCTGGTTTTATGACTGACATCCGATTGGTCTGGAAACGGCCTCTGCCCCCTTGGTCAAGACCACCTGAAGACCTTGCCTGGCTTGCTAGGCAGCAGCCCTGTGTTTTTCTGAGCAGGAAGGACTGCACATATGCGACCCACTATGCAGAAAAGCCTCCAGGGGGTGGCCGGATGTTTTGTTTCTCCATTCCTTGCCCACTTTGTTGATGTGTGCTTTCATTTGCATTCCAACAGGAACAGCCTTAAGGGAGGGGTAGTGAGGTTGCTTAGAGGTAGGCAGTTGGTGCTCACAGGCCAGCAGGGCCTCCTGGTGCCTCACTAACAGTGCATTTGCACCTGGGGTGCTGGGAAGCCTCTGGGCAGTGCCCATATGGTTTGGAGCTCTGTGACATGGCCAGGTACTAGGCGCCTCCTGCTGACTTGAGCCAGTGTTCCAACTGGAGTTGCCATAGCAAAAAGGGCACAGGGCCCCTTGGGGGTTTGCTGTAAGTTCTCACTAGTTCTCACAGGCCTTCGGGGATGCACAGGATGTGTAGAGCCGCACATCCCTCCCCTGACCATTCTGCTGGGAACGGCTTGGGCCAGGGTCCTAGGCAAATACACTTTCCACCTCCCCTCCTGCTCCATCTTCCCACATCCTGGTTGAACCCGTGTGACACAGCTCCCCACCGCCTCTGCCCTTGCCAGTCCTGGAAGTGGCTGGTGTATGGATCCGCCACCTCTCTCACAATCAACCTCATCTCTCTTGCTCAGAGCATAAGGGAGATACAAGGTTAGCAGTTCAGCGAATCTGGGCATCTCCTTTCTGCGCTAGTGTCTGCTTAACTCTTGTCTTCCCGCTTGCCTTGGCCTCTCTGGCCCAGATCCCTGCCTGCTACTTCCTGCTATTGAGCAGCCAAGGATTATACTGCCTAGAGGCAGGAGCTGGCAATGCTGGTGCCCGTGGCTCACAGCCATATGTTTTAGGCTCCTTCAGGAAGCTCTGCTAAGACACCAGGGAAAGGGATATCTGACCCTTCCCTGCCGTGACCAAGGCACACTAGCACCCAGCAATGATATTCATAGGCAGCATCATCACTGTCATGCAGATCTCCAAGAGCAGAGGCAGCTTGGCATCAAGTACGGAGACCTTTGTGTAGCGGACAGCACAAGAGGGGAGCCTTCGCCATATGATTGGTTTCCGGGAACTTCAAAAAACAAGTAACGTGTAAACACTTTGAACTCCCTCTGTCCAACCTCATACCAGACACACTCCTGCAACCGCACATGAACAAAAAATTCCTCACAGGTGAGCCGACTCTCTCTCTCTCTCTTTCTCTCTCTTCCTCCCCGCCACCCCCACATGCTCACTATAACACACTGTGCCGGGTCCTCCTGGATCTACATCCACATACCTATTTGCACATATGCAGACTTAGGCTTAGGAAGCACACTCTTGTACAGCATCAGGAACACACGCATGTAGGCAAGCAGGGGCACACACACGCACACGTGAGCGCACCCAGTACACAGTGGCTTGGAAGGTGCTAAGGGGTTTTCGAGGACTGTGTCCTACTTGCTCAAGTCCAGGGTGTTGTTCTCGTGGTGGGCGTGGCTAAGGAGCCCAGCGCTGCTTACTGGACAGTCCATTGGCACTTGGGCCTCCCCCTGCTGTCCTCACCAGTCGCCCATTCCCTGAAACATGCAGCTTCGGAGACCTGGGTAGCAACAAACTCTTCGGGAAAGCAATCAAGGCAGAAATGTCAATGTAACAGGACCACATGATTACGCCCCAGTAGTGCCCCAACCAAGGATGGCGTTCGTTACCCCTCAGGTCTACACCCTAAAGCACAGCGCTGCGCGCAGAGAATGGGGCAGGCCTGTGCCCCAGAATCCCTTGCCTCTTCTCCCTTCTACTTGGTCCCAGGGTGGTGGGGCGCCCAACCTGGCCTTCCTAGCCACCACCTGCCATCTGCAGCTGAGTTCCTGAGGCTTGTCCCCTGCACACATACCTCCTTTGCTGATAACTCCCTCCGAGTTCTCTCTCCTAGCCCTCCTGTCCCTGCCTTGCTGCTCTGGACTGCTTTCAACTCACACATGCCTCTGCGTCACTGCCTCTTTGCCTCTGCCTCTGCTTCCCAATTTCCCCCTCCTCCTCTTGAGGTTCACAGGCTGCACACCTCCCCATGCACCTCTTCACTACTTCTGGGGAAATTACAACTGCCTCACCCTGGCCTAGCCCTTCTTATCTTCTCCAAATCTCCCTCTGCTCTCACCCTCTGCACACCTGGGATCTCTCAGTCCTCTGGTGAACACCAATCCCCATTTATCTAATCTCTTGTCTGCCTGCTCTGTGCCCAAGCCCCTCTGCTCCTTTTCTGTGCACAGGAGGTTTGTGACAAAGGTAGGAGGGAAGCGGCACTCCTTTCCTGCCTTCTGGTTTTATGACTGACATCCGATTGGTCTGGAAACGGCCTCTGCCCCCTTGGCCAAGACCACCTGAAGACCTTGCCTGGCTTGCTAGGCAGCAGCCCTGTGTTTTTCTGAGCAGGAAGGACTGCACATATGCGACCCACTATGCAGAATAGCCTCCAGGGGGTGGCCGGATGTTTTGTTTCTCCATTCCTTGCCCACTTTGTTGATGTGTGCTTTCATTTGCATTCCAACAGGAACAGCCTTAAGGGAGGGGTAGTGAGGCTGCTTAGAGGTAGGCAGTTGGTGCTCACAGGCCAGCAGGGCCTCTTGGTGCCTCACTAACAGTGCATTTGCCCCTGGGGTGCTGGGAAGCCTCTGGGCAGTGCCCATATGTTTTGGAGCTCTGTGACATGGCCAGGTACTAGGCGCCTCCTGCCGACTTGAGACAGTGTTCCAACTGGAGTTGCCATAGCAAAAAGGGCAAAGGGCCCCTTGGGGGTTTGCTGTAAGTTCTCACTAGTTCTCACAGGCCTTCGGGGATGCACAGGATGTGTAGAGCCGCACATCCCTCCTCTGACCATTCTGCTGGTAACGGCTTGGGCCAGGGTCCTAGGCAAATACACTTTCCACCTCCCCTCCTGCTCCATCTTCCCACATCCTGGTTGAACCCGTGTGACACAGCTCCCCACCGCCTCTGCCCTTGCCAGTCCTGGAAGTGGCTGGTGTATGGATCCGCCACCTCTCTCAAAATCAACCTCATCTGTCTTGCTCAGAGCATAAGGGAGATACAAGGTTAGCAGGTCAGCGAATCTGGGCATCTCCTTTCTGCGCTAGTGTCTGCTTAACTCTTGTCTTCCTGCTTGCCTTGGCCTCTCTGGCCCAGATCCCTGCCTGCTACTTCGTGCTATTGAGCAGCCAAAGATTATACTGGCTAGGGGCAGGAGCTGGCAATCCTGGTGCCCGTGGCTCACAGCCATATGTTTTAGGCTCCTTCAGGAAGCTCTGCTAAGACACCAGTGAAAGGGATATCTGACCCTTCCCTGCCGTGACCAAGGCACACTAGCACCCATCAATGATATTCATAGGCAGCATCATCACTGTCATGCAGATCTCCAAGAGCAGAGGCAGATTGGCATCAAGTACGGAGACCTTTGTGTAGCGGACAGCACAAGAGGGGAGCCTTCGCCATATGATTGGTTTCCGGGAACTTCAAAAAACAAGTAACGTGTAAACACTTTGAACTCCCTCTGTCCAACCTCATACCTGACACACTCATGCAACCGCACATGAACAAAAAATTCCTCACAGGCGAGCCGACTCTCTCTCTCTCTCTTTCTCTCTCTTCCTCCCCGCCACCCCCACATGCTCACTATAACACACTGTGCCGGGTCCTCCTGGATCTACATCCACATACCTATTTGCACATATGCAGACTTAGGATTAGGAAGCACACTCTTGTACAGCATCAGGAACGCACGCATGTAGGCAAGCAGGGGCACACACACGCACACGTGAGCACACCCAGTACACAGTGGCTTGGAAGGTGCTAAGGGGTTTTCGTGGACTGTGTCCTACTTGCTCAAGTCCAGGGTGTTGTTCTCGTGGTGGGCGTGGCTAAGGAGCCCAGCGCTGCTTACTGGACAGTCCATTGGCACTTGGGCCTCGCCCTGCTGTCCTCACCAGTCTCCCATTCCCTGAACCATGCAGCTTCGGAGACCTGGGTAGCAACAAACTCTTCGGGAAAGCAATCAAGGCAGATATGTCAATGTAACAGGACCACATGATTACGCCCCAGTAGTGCCCCAACCAAGGATGGCATTCGTTACCCCTCAGGTCTACACCCTAACGCCCAGCGCTGCGCGCAGTGAATGGGGCAGGCCTGTGCCCCAGAATCCCTTGCCTCTTCTCCCTTCTACTTGGTCCCAGGGTGGTGGGGCGCCCAACCTGGCCTTCCTAGCCACCACCTGCCATCTGCAGCTGAGTTCCTGAGGCTTGTCCCCTGCACACATACCTCCTTTGCTGATAACTCCCTCCGAGTTCTCTCTCCTAGCCCTCCTGTCCCTGCCTTGCTGCTCTGGACTGCTTTCAACTCACACATGCCTCTGCGTCACTGCCTCTTTGCCTCTGCCTCTGCTTCCCAATTTCCCCCTCCTCCTCTTGAGGTTCACAGGCTGCACACCTCCCCATGCACCTCTTCACTTCTTCTGGGGAAATTACAACTGCCTCACCCTGGCCTAGCCCTTCTTATCTTCTCCAAATCTCCCTCTGCTCTCACCCTCTGCACACCTGGGATCTCTCAGTCCTCTGGTGAACACCAATCCCCATTTATCTAATCTCTTGTCTGCCTGCTCTGTGCCCAAGCCCCTCTGCTCCTTTTCTGTGCACAGGAGGTTTGTGACAAAGGTAGGAGGGAAGCGGCACTCCTTTCCTGCCTTCTGGTTTTATGACTGACATCCGATTGGTCTGGAAACGGCCTCTGCCCCCTTGGCCAAGACCACCTGAAGACCTTGCCTGGCTTGCTAGGCAGCAGCCCTGTGTTTTTCTGAGCAGGAAGGACTGCACATATGCGACCCACTATGCAGAAAAGCCTCCAGGGGGTGGCCGGATGTTTTGTTTCTCCATTCCTTGCCCACTTTGTTGATGTGTGCTTTCATTTGCATTCCAACAGGAACAGCCTTAAGGGAGGGGTAGTGAGGCTGCTTAGAGGTAGGCAGTTGGTGCTCACAGGCCAGCAGGGCCTCCTGGTGCCTCACTAACAGTGCATTTGCACCTGGGGTGCTGGGAAGCCTCTGGGCAGTGCCCATATGGTTTGGAGCTCTGTGACATGGCCAGGTACTAGGCGCCTCCTGCTGACTTGAGCCAGTGTTCCAACTGGAGTTGCCATAGCAAAAAGGGCACAGGGCCCCTTGGGGGTTTGCTGTAAGTTCTCACTAGTTCTCACAGGCCTTCGGGGATGCACAGGATGTGTAGAGCCGCACATCCCTCCCCTGACCATTCTGCTGGGAACGGCTTGGGCCAGGGTCCTAGGCAAATACACTTTCCACCTCCCCTCCTGCTCCATCTTCCCACATCCTGGTTGAACCCGTGTGACACAGCTCCCCACCGCCTCTGCCCTTGCCAGTCCTGGAAGTGGCTGGTGTATGGATCCGCCACCTCTCTCACAATCAACCTCATCTCTCTTGCTCAGAGCATAAGGGAGATACAAGGTTAGCAGGTCAGCGAATCTGGGCATCTCCATTCTGCGCTAGTGTCTGCTTAACTCTTGTCTTCCCGCTTGCCTTGGCCTCTCTGGCCCAGATCCCTGCCTGCTACTTCCTGCTATTGAGCAGCCAAGGATTATACTGCCTAGAGGCAGGAGCTGGCAATCCTGGTGCCCGTGGCTCACAGCCATATGTTTTAGGCTCCTTCAGGAAGCTCTGCTAAGACACCAGGGAAAGGGATATCTGACCCTTCCCTGCCGTGACCAAGGCACACTAGCACCCAGCAATGATATTCATAGGCAGCATCATCACTGTCATGCAGATCTCCAAGAGCAGAGGCAGATTGGCATCAAGTACGGAGACCTTTGTGTAGCGGACAGCACAAGAGGGGAGCCTTCGCCATATGATTGGTTTCCGGGAACTTCAAAAAACAAGTAACGTGTAAACACTTTGAACTCCCTCTGTCCAACCTCATACCAGACACACTCCTGCAACCGCACATGAACAAAAAATTCCTCACAGGCGAGCCGACTCTCTCTCTCTCTCTTTCTCTCTCTTCCTCCCCGCCACCCCCACATGCTCACTATAACACACTGTGCCGGGTCCTCCTGGATCTACATCCACATACCTATTTGCACATATGCAGACTTAGGCTTAGGAAGCACACTCTTGTACAGCATCAGGAACACACGCATGTAGGCAAGCAGGGGCACACACACGCACACGTGAGCGCACCCAGTACACAGTGGCTTGGAAGGTGCTAAGGGGTTTTCGAGGACTGTGTCCTACTTGCTCAAGTCCAGGGTGTTGTTCTCGTGGTGGGCGTGGCTAAGGAGCCCAGCGCTGCTTACTGGACAGTCCATTGGCACTTGGGCCTCCCCCTGCTGTCCTCACCAGTCTCCCATTCCCTGAAACATGCAGCTTCGGAGACCTGGGTAGCAACAAACTCTTCGGGAAAGCAATCAAGGCAGAAATGTCAATGTAACAGGACCACATGATTACGCCCCAGTAGTGCCCCAACCAAGGATGGCGTTCGTTACCCCTCAGGTCTACACCCTAAAGCACAGCGCTGCGCGCAGAGAATGGGGCAGGGCTGTGCCCCAGAATCCCTTGCCTCTTCTCCCTTCTACTTAGTCCCAGGGTGGTGGGGCGCCCAACCTGGCCTTCCTAGCCACCACCTGCCATCTGCAGCTGAGTTCCTGAGGCTTGTCCCCTGCACACATACCTCCTTTGCTGATAACTCACTCCGAGTTCTCTCTCCTAGCCCTCCTGTCCCTGCCTTGCTGCTCTGGACTGCTTTCAACTCACACATGCCTCTGCGTCACTGCCTCTTTGCCTCTGCCTCTGCTTCCCAATTTCCCCCTCCTCCTTTGAGGTTCACAGGCTGCACACCTCCCCATGCACCTCTTCACTTCTTCTGGGGAAATTACAACTGCCTCACCCTGGCCTAGCCCTTCTTATCTTCTCCAAATCTCCCTCTGCTCTCACCCTCTGCACACCTGGGATCTCTCAGTCCTCTGGTGAACACCAATCCCCATTTATCTAATCTCTTGTCTGCCTGCTCTGTGCCCAAGCCCCTCTGCTCCTTTTCTGTGCACAGGAGGTTTGTGACAAAGGTAGGAGGGAAGCGGCACTCCTTTCCTGCCTTCTGGTTTTATGACTGACATCCGATTGGTCTGGAAACGGCCTCTGCCCCCTTGGCCAAGACCACCTGAAGACCTTGCCTGGCTTGCTAGGCAGCAGCCCTGTGTTTTTCTGAGCAGGAAGGACTGCACATATGCGACCCACTATGCAGAAAAGCCTCCAGGGGGTGGCCGGATGTTTTGTTTCTCCATTCCTTGCCCACTTTGTTGATGTGTGCTTTCATTTGCATTCCAACAGGAACAGCCTTAAGGGAGGGGTAGTGAGGCTGCTTAGAGGTAGGCAGTTGGTGCTCACAGGCCAGCAGGGCCTCCTGGTGCCTCACTAACAGTGCATTTGCACCTGGGGTGCTGGGAAGCCTCTGGGCAGTGCCCATATGGTTTGGAGCTCTGTGACATGGCCAGGTACTAGGCGCCTCCTGCTGACTTGAGCCAGTGTTCCAACTGGAGTTGCCATAGCAAAAAGGGCACAGGGCCCCTTGGGGTTTGCTGTAAGTTCTCACTAGTTCTCACAGGCCTTCGGGGATGCACAGGATGTGTAGAGCCGCACATCCCTCCCCTGACCATTCTGCTGGGAACGGCTTGGGCCAGGGTCCTAGGCAAATACACTTTCCACCTCCCCTCCTGCTCCATCTTCCCACATCCTGGTTGAACCCGTGTGACACAGCTCCCCACCGCCTCTGCCCTTGCCAGTCCTGGAAGTGGCTGGTGTATGGATCCGCCACCTCTCTCACAATCAACCTCATCTCTCTTGCTGAGAGCATAAGGGAGATACAAGATTAGCAGGTCAGCGAATCTGGGCATCTCCTTTCTGCGCTAGTGTCTGCTTAACTCTTGTCTTCCCGCTTGCCTTGGCCTCTCTGGCCCAGATCCCTGCCTGCTACTTCCTGCTATTGAGCAGCCAAGGATTATACTGGCTAGAGGCAG
Organism: Perognathus longimembris pacificus; assembly: GCF_023159225.1. NCBI lineage: Eukaryota > Metazoa > Chordata > Mammalia > Rodentia > Heteromyidae > Perognathus > Perognathus longimembris. The sequence goes on along the minus strand of NW_025959105.1, from coordinate 81,805 downwards.
GAGCTGGCAATCCTGGTGCCCGTGGCTCACAGCCATATGTTTAAGGCTCCTACAGGAAGCTCTGCTAAGACACTAGGGAAAGTGATATCTGACCCTTGCCTTCCTCGACCAAGGCACACTAGCACCCAGCAACAGTATTCATAGGCGTCATTGTCACTGTCATGCAGATCTCCAAGAGCAAAGGCAGCTAGGTATCCCGGGCCTCAAGTCCGGAGACCTTTGTGCAGAGGACAGCACAAAAGGGGAGACTTTGCCAAATTATTGGTGTTGGGAACTTCAAATAAGCAAGTAAACATGCACACAATTGGAACTCCCTATGTCCAACCTCATACATGACACACTCATACAACCGCACATGAACAAAGAATTCCTCATAGGCGAGATGACTCTCTCTCTCTCTTTCTCTTTCTCCTTTCCCGCCACCTCCACATGCTCACTCATAACACACTGTGCCGGGTCCTCCTGGATCTACATCCACATACCTATTTACACATACACAGACTTTGGCTTAGTAAGCACACCCATGTACAGCATCAGGAACAAACACACACGAATGTAAGCAAGCACGGGCACACATATGCACATTCGAGCGCACCCAGTACACAGTGGCTTGGAAGGTGCTAAAGGGTTTCAGGGGACTGTCCTACTTGCTCAAGTCAAGGGTGATATTCTTGTGGTGGGCGTGGCTAAGGAGCCCAGCGCTGCTTACTGGCCAGTCCATTGGCACTTGTGCCTCCCGCTGCTGTCCTCACCAATATCCCGTTCCCTCAACCATGCAGCTTGGGTGACCTGGGTAGCAACAAACTTTGTGGGAAAGAAATCAAGGGAGAAATGGGAATGCAACAGGACCACAGGTTTAGGCCCCCAGTAGTGTCCCAACCTGGGAAGGCATTCATTACCGCTCAGGTCTACACCAAGAAGCATGGAGCTGCAAGCAGAGAGCGGGGCAGGCCTGTGTGCCAGAATCCCTTGCCTCTTCTTCCTTCTCTTGGTCCCAAGGTGGTGGGGTGCCCATCGTGATCGTCCAACCTCGCCTTTCTTGTATGGTGCAAGTCAGTTCGCTTTTTGGCAGGAACTGACCAGGAGGGCCTCCTAACGGAGGCTCAACCTGCCCACCTTGATCTTGGGTCTGCTACTTTTGCTTCTTCACAGGAGCCAGCGGATCAGCTTAGGAGATCTCCATTTTGTAAGTCTTTTAAATATCAGGCCTGTGTGTATTGTTTCTTCTGTTTTATTGGAATTGTTTTACCTCTTGTTATTTTGTGGACTGCACAACTGACGAGACTGATAGGCATGGGCAACGTCCCTTCCACTCCCGTGGACTTGACTTTAGCCCACTGGAAGGAAGTTACTCACAATAATAGTGTAGAGATCAAGAAACGAAAGTGGGTGACTCTCTGCTCTTCTGAGTGGCTCACTTTCAAGATGGGTGGCCACCAGAAGGGACTTTTGACTTGAGTACAATTCTCAAAGTAGAGGACTATGTTTTTAATTCCTTACATAGTCACTTCGAAAAAGTTGGTAGATATCACCTTCTCTGGGCCCCTCCCGTGAGTCCGTCCCTTCTCCTTTTGTGTGAAAACTCATTTTGTTTTTTAAACACAAAGAGAAGTTCAACCACCTGTCACTCATGGTCTCAATTACTTGTGGTAATACTCAGTTAGCTGCTGTTACTGTGGTGGCACTTACTAAAAACTTCATAGAGTATATTAATCAGCTATAATGTCATGATAGTATTACCATATTACTGTACAGTATTAGAAAACAGATACACAGCAGATAGTGCTTAGAAAATTTCTAAGTACTGTATGTAAGCATTTAGGTTCTTTTTTTTTTTTTTTGGCCAGTCCTGGGCCTTGGACTAATGATTTCTCATTAGTATTACCAGGAGGGTTATATACTAAATTTAATGTTGTTTTTATTTTGCCAGTTCTGAGGCTTGAACTCAGGGCTTGAGCACTGTCCCTGAGCTGCTTTTATTCACACACACACACACACAGCACTACTTCCACCTTTTTCTGTTTATGTGGTGGGGAGGAATGGAACCCAGGGCTTCATGCATGCTAGGTGAGCACTCTGCCGCTAAGCCACATTGCTAGTCGAATATGTTGGGTCTATTTATGATTGTTCATTATGCCAGTCCTGAGGCTTGAACTCAGGGCTTGGGTGCTGTTCTTGTGCTGAAGGCTAGCAGACTATCATTTGAACCACAGGTCCACTTCCAGCTTTTTTTGGTAGTTATTTGGAGATGAGTCTCATAGACTTTCCTGCCTGGATGGATTTGAGCTGTGAGTCTCAGCTCATAAGCTTCTGAGAAGTTAGGATTACAGGTGAGAGCCACTGGCACTTAGCAGCTACTTTTTTGTTTTTGTTGTTGTTGTTTTTACAAACTGATTGTAAAGATAAATTACAATATTTTAAGTGATGAACTGCTTTTCCTAATTCAAGTATTTTGGCATATTTTCTAGTTAATCAGTTATGTAGATGTAAAACATTACTTGGAAGATTGTTTATGTGTTTATTATGTGGAAGACAGCAATTTGCTTTCCATAATCGTTCATTCACTTGTGAAATATCTTTTCCTTCTGTAAACCAGTCTAAAGCTACAAAAATAGGTATTGAACTATTAGAATCTTATTAAACCATGTATTGTGCTCTCTCTCCTCTCCTCTCCTCTCCTGTCCTCCCCTCCCTTCCCCTCTCCTCCCCTCCACTCCTCTCCCCTGTCCTCCCCTTTTCTCTCCTCTCCTCTCCCACCACCTGTAGTAACAAGGTTTGAATTCAAGGCTTCATCCTGGCATGTATGCCCACTCAGCTGGTATTCTGCCACTTACACATCTAGCCCAGCATTTCACTGGTTAATTGGAGATGGAGTCTTTTGGACTTTACTGAATGGGCTGGCTTTGAACCCTGACCCTCTGCATCTCAGCTTGCTGAGTATCCAGGTTTACCGGTATGAGCCCCAGGTGCCTGGCTAAATCATGTGTTTTAATTTTAACACATTTTGTTATGTTCAATGTACATGGCTTAGAAATACATAATGACAGTAGTTTGTATGCAGCAAACTACATTATTCTTAGAGAATTAGAGAACTAGAGTGCACATTTTGGTATTGAGATTTTCTTTAAAAAAATAAATGAGTAGAACCCTTGAAAGGACAATGAAATATAATATGATGGTCCCATATGTATATGAAGAAGTGTGATGTAAAACACAATGAGTTGCATGGTCCTAGATGCTATGAATTCTGAGGATCCAACAATGAGGTGTGAGCTTTCATACAGCTCGGCTTTCTAAAAATTGTTGGTAATTGATCTTACATTAATTATCTCATTTCATTCCTAAAACATCCTGAATATTAGATCGGGTATGTATTGAAATCATAATTTGCGTATAAGAAAACATGGCTTAATGTATGGATCTGTGACCCCTCTGTATATCACTTTGACAATAAATAAGTAATTATATATATATTTTTTTTAAAAAAAAGGAAAACACATTGAGAGGCTGCTGGCTACTCCAAGTGGAGGTGATGGTGTCTTTCTAATTATAAGGCTGAGTTTTTTGCTGGCACATGGTAGCTGTGAGGATTATTCTAAAATAAGATTCCTGATCAAAGATGGCCTTTAGAACTTTTGATAACATTGAAAACTACTAGGTCTATCATGATTGCTCTCAACCAACTAATTATGCCTATTTAGAAGTAATAATTATATGAGAGTTCAGCATTTTCCATTTTCTGAAAAACAAGAAATGTAAGGTTAGACTCATTTTCTCTATACTGATGGTGATGTAGGAGCTCAATGTAGTTCAGTGCCAATGTGATCCTTTTAAATAGGACCATATGAAGTTCTGCCTGATGCTTTGCTCATTTGAGCTAAATTTAAAAATTGAAGTGTTAGGGTCTTTTTTTAATAAGTTAGCAACATATTTCTAACAAATTTTTAATCTTTTATTGGAAAACTAGCATTTTGTGGATTCTTTGTTGTTGTTATTGTTTGTGGGGCATGAACGCAGGTGCTGACCCTGAGTTCACTCACTATGTTCCTTTCTCTCTTTCTTTCTTCCTCTCTTTCTTTTCTCCCTTCCTTCCTTCCTTCCTTCCTTCATTGCCAGTCCTGGACTCAGGTCCTGAGCACTGTCCCAGGCTTTTGTTTTTGTTTTGCTCAAGGCTAGTACACTACCACTTGAGCCATTGCTCCACTTCTTGCTTTTTGCTATATGTGGTGGTGAGGAATTGAACCCATGGCTTCATGTATACAAGGCAAGCACTCTACCACTAGGCCATATTCCCAGCCCTTCTTCCTTTCCTTTCAAGGCTAGTCCTCTGTCTCTTTGAGCCACAGTGCCTCTTCCAGGTTTTTGTTTTTGTTTTTTTTGTAGTTAATTGGAGATGAGACTCTTTAACAGACATTCTTGTCTTCACTGGCATTCAACCATGATCCTCAAAGGTCAGCCTTCTGAGTAGCTAGGATGACAGACAGGCATGAGCCACCAGCACCCTGTACATTGGGACACTTCTAAAATGTATGTCTTATGCTTAAATACCTCTTCTCCACTGCCTTATGGAAGGAGCCCAAATTGACCCCAGCTTCTTTTTAATTTTCACAATGCTAATGGCATTCAGCAGCAGGAATTCCTGGTTTCTAGAGAGTTGTTCTCTTCCTGTGTTCCTGTCTCTGTCTCTTCTTCCTGGAATCTTCCCCATTGGTATCTGCCTGTCAAATGGCTACCCATTCTTAATGAACTACTCAGATGTGAAGTTGAAATGATAAATCTTTGCTTTCCTTGGCCAGCCCCGCCCCACCCTGGCGGTTTCCTGTTGTTTCTGCTTGGGGCACTGGAAGGCTCAGGCCAGGGCAGGACGGGCGATGGATGGGGGGCTGGGTGGGGCAGAGCGGACAGGCGGGACAGAGGCAGTGGAGTCAAAACAGGGTAAAATGATACACGGGTGTGCAATTTGCAAGCTGGGGGTTCTGGGTGCTGAGTGCTAAATACTAGGTAGCTGGGTGCTGGGTACTGGGTGCTGGGTGGCTAGGGGCTGGTTACTGGGTGTCTGGGTGCTAGGTACTGGGTGCTCGGTGGTTGGGTGCTGGGTGACTGGGTGCTTGGTAGCTGGGTGTTGAGTAGCTGGATGGTGTGGTCTGAGTAGTTGGGTGCTGGGTACTGGTTAGATGGGTGCTGGGTGCTAGGTACTAGGTGCCTGGGGTCTGAGTAGCAGGGTTCTGGGAACTGGGTGCTCAGTAGCTGGGTACTGGCTGCTGGCTAGCTGGGTGGCTGGGTGCTGGGTGCTGGGTACTGGGTGCTGGGTAGCTGGGTACTGGACGCTGATTGGCTGGGTACTAGGTACTGGGTGCTGGGTGGTTGGCGGCTGGGTGCTAGGTACTGGGTTGAGTAGCTGGGTGGCTGGGTGCTGACTAGCTGGATGCTGAGGTCCAAATAACTGGATACTGGGTGCTGAGTAGCTGAGTGCTGGGTTGCTGGGTACTTGGTGCTGGGTACCTGGGTGGTGAATAGCTGGGTGCTGGGGACTGGGTGCTGGGTGGCTAGGTACTGAGTCGCTGGGTGCTGGGTACTGGTTGGGTGCTTAGTAGTTGCATGATGGGTAATGGGGGCTAGGTGCTGAGTAGCTGCATGCTGAAGGCTGGGTTCTGGGTGCTGAGTAGCTGGGTGCTGGGTGGCTGGGTGCTGGGTACTGGGTAGCTGGGTACTGGCTGGCTGGGATGCTGGGTACTGGGTGCTGGGTGGCTGGGTGCTGAGTAGCTGGGGACTGGATGCTGATTGGCTGGGTGTTGGTACTGGGTGCTGGGGGGTTAGGTGCTGGGTGGCTGGGTTCTTGGTAGCTGGGTAGCTGTGTGGGTGGCTGGTTGCTGGGTAGCTGGGTAGTGGGTGGCTGGGTGCTGGGTACTGGTTCGCTGGGTGCTGAGGGCACTGAGGGTTGAGTACCTGGGTGCTCAGTACTGGGTGCTGAGTAGGTGAGTGCTGGCTGGGTACTGGGGGTTGGGGTGCTGAGTACCTGGGTGCTGAGGGCTGAGAACCTGGGTGGCTGGGTAATGGGTGCTGGGTGCTGAGTAGCTGGGTGCCGGGTGGCTGGGTGCCGGGCCGGGATTCGAGCCCCAGTCCCCCTCCTCCCCGCCCTCCCCTAGGCCCCTTGCCTGTCCGTGTGTCCGTCTGTCCGTCTCTCTCTCAGTTGTCCCTGTGTCCACCCGTCTGTCTGTCTGCCTCGGTTTCCCTGCCCATCCGTCTGTCCGTCTGTCTGTCCCCAGGCCTGGGACCCTGTGCGCCTGTCGCTCTGTGCGTCCGTCCATCTGTCTACGTTCATTGGTCCCTGTCTGTCCGTCCATCCGTCTGTCTCCTTGTCTGTCTGTCCGTCTGCCCATCTGTCTGTCCATCTGTCTCTCGCTGCATGTCAGTCTGTCCATCTGTCTCCCTGTTCGTCCATCTGTCCGTCTGTCTGTCCATCCGTCTGTCTGCCGTCCGACTGTCTCTGTGTCTGTCACACTGCTTGTGTGTCCGTCTGTGTGTCCGTCTGTCTGTCTGTCCGTCTGTCTGTCCATCTGTCTCTCTCCCTGTCTCCCTATTTGTCCATCTGTCCTCCCTGTTCGTCCGTCTGTGTCTCTGTCTTTCCATCTGTGTCTTTTCGTCCATCTGTCTGTCCATCTGTCCGTCTGTCAGTTTCCCTGTCCATCCGTCCATCTATGTCTGTCTGTCCATTTGTCCGTCTCCCTGTCTGTCTTTCCATCTGTCCGTCCATCCGACTGTCTCCTTGTCTGTCTGTCTGTCTGTCTCCCTGTCTGTCTATCTCCCTGTCCATCTGTCTGTGTCTCTCTAGCTGCCTGACTGTCCCACAGCCGGTCTAACCGTCTGTCTGTCTGTTTGTCTGTCTGTGTTAGTGCCTGTTCCTGTCTGTGTGTCTCCCTCCCTGTCTCTGTGCCCACCCGTCTGTCCGTCTCTCCCTTCCCCTGTGGGCAGCCGAAGCGACAGACAGTGAGCCAGGCCCTGCGGCCCAGAGAGTGACCAAGCACCCAGCACCCCTCACGGAGGCACGGGAGGAGGACTGAGCGCCTAGCACACACACAGGAGGACTGAGCACCCAGCACCTCGTGTGGAGGAACGGGAGGAGAACTGAGCGCCCAGCGCCTCCTGTGGATTCATGGGAGGAGGACTGAGCACCCAGGCCCTCGTGTGGGACACAGGACTAACTGCCCAGCACCCACATGAGAAGACTGAGCACCCAGCACTTTGTGTGGAGGCACGGGAGGACTGAGCACCCAGCACCTCATATGCAGACACCGGGGGAGGACTGAGCACCCAGCACTAACAAAGGAAGACTGAGCACCCAGCACCTTGTGTGGAGACGCCAGGGGGGACTGAGCACCCAGAATCTTGTGTGGAGATGCCGGGGGAGGACTGAGCACCCAGCACCCACGCAGGAGGACTCAGTACCCTAACCCTGGGTACGTGTGTGCATGCGGGGGGGGGGGGCTGGGGTGACCCGGGCGGCGCCATGATCAGGGCCCAGGCTGCAGGCTCAGCTCCACCACGGGCCATGGCTCCGCCTCCTCCTCCTCCTCCTCCTCCTCCTCCTCCTCCTCCTCCTCCTCCTCCTCCTCCTCCTCCTCCTCCTCCTTCTCCTCCTCCCAGCCCTACCTGCCTCAGTGTCTGTACCTTTTGGCTGGTTTCACTCAGATTATGGCCAGAGAATGGCTGAAGTAAATAACAGGAAGGAAGAAAGGAAATGTATGGTGATTAGCAGTTCTTTGAGGGAAATGTTTACCTTTATTCACAAACAGTGTATGTGTTGGTAGTTTTCCTATTGCCAGAGAAAGAGAGTGTTGATTCTAAATGTTAGTTTTTAACATGAGAATCTTAAGCATTAAATGTCATAACTCTAAAAAATGTTAGGTGTTTCAGAATCTTTCAAAAATATTTATTGTCTTTTTTCTCCTTTATTGTCAAAGTGAAGTACAGAGGGGTTACAATTTCATATATAATGCAGTGAGTACATTTCTTGTCCAACATGTTAACTCCTCCTCCCCTCCACATGCCTACCTCTTCCCTCCTGCTTCCCCTTCCACCCACGAGTTGTACGGTTGGTTTACACCAAATGGTTTTGTGAGTATTGTGTTTGGAGTTGTGTGTATTTTTATCCTTTGTCTATTGATTTTGATATTTACTTTCTCTTCCCTAGCTCTAATACACGTATATACAGTATCCAGGGTGCTCAGATGAGATACAGTGATAGTGGGGGTAAAACCACAGGAAGGGAATACGAGAGAAAATAAAAAGGGTACGGATTCATATCGCATGTTGAAAATAATTACAATAATGATATACCACTTGTTTCCATAACATGGAGCTCATTTCACTTAGCATCATCTTAAGTGTCCATAAGGGCATAGCTATTGGGCTATTATGACTTCGGCTTTGACTAGCCTAAACATGTACTAATTATTCCAAAAACATGTACTAATTATTCCAAGCACCCAGCACCCCTCACGGAGGCACGGGAGGAGGACTGAGCGCCTAGCACACACACAGGAGGACTGAGCACCCAGCACCTCGTGTGGAGGAACGGGAGGAGAACTGAGCGCCCAGCGCCTCCTGTGGATTCATGGGAGGAGGACTGAGCACCCAGGCCCTCGTGTGGGACACAGGACTAACTGCCCAGCACCCACATGAGAAGACTGAGCACCCAGCACTTTGTGTGGAGGCACGGGAGGACTGAGCACCCAGCACCTCGTATGCAGACACCGGGGGAGGACTGAGCACCCAGCACCTTGTGTGGAGACGCCAGGGGGGACTGAGCACCCAGCATCTTGTGTGGAGATGCCGGGGGAGGACTGAGCACCCAGCACCCACGCAGGAGGACTCAGTACCCTAACCCTAGGTACGTGTGTGCATGCGGGGGGGAGGCTGGGGTGACCCCGGCGGCGCCATGATCAGGGCCCAGGCTGCAGGCTCAGCTCCACCACAGGCCATGGCTCCGACTCCTCCTCCTCCTCCTCCTCCTCCTCCTCCTCCTCCTCCTCCTCCTCCTCCCAGCGGAGGACGGGGGAGATGCACGGCTGTCCAGCTGTCCGTGTGTCCATCCGCCCATCTCTTTGTCTGTCCGTCTGTCTCCCTCTGTGTCTGTCCGTCCATTCATTTGTCCATGTGTCCGTCTGTCTCCAGGTCTGTCTGCCTGTCTGCTCATCTGTCCATCTGTCCATCCATCCGTCCATCTGTCTGTCTCCCTGTTTCTCCGTCTGTCTGTCTGACCATCTGCTCAGTGTGTTTGTCCGTCTGTCTCCAGGTCCATCTGTCCATGACTGTCTGTCTCCCTGTGTGTCTCACTGTGTGCTCATCTGTCTGTCCGTCTCCCTCTCTTGTCTATCTGTCTCCATGATGTCCATCTGTCCATCCGTCCATCTGTGTCTTTTTGTCATCTGTCTGTCTCCAGTTCTGTCTGGCTGTCTCCCTGTCCACCTGTGTGTCTGTCCTGCTCATCTGTGTCCCTGTCTGTCTGTCTGTCCATCTGTCTGCTGTGTGTCTGTCTGTCCGTCTCCCTGTCTGTCTGTCTCCATGTCTGTTTGTCCATCTGTCTGCCTGTCTCTTGTCCATGCCTGTTTGTCTGTCTCCAGGTCTGTCCATCTGTCTCCCAGTCTGTCTGTCTGTCTGTTCATCTGTCCATCCATCTCCCTGTCTCCCTGTCTGTCCGTCCGTCTGTCTTCATGTCTGTCCGTGTCTCGATTCCCATCGCTGTCTGTCTGTCACCGCCCAAGCCCCCAGCCCCCCATGTCCCTCTGTCCCTCCATCCGTCCGTCTGTCCATCTTCACCAGTCAACTTGTCACTGACACAGGGAACGCGGGCGCTCAGGAGCCTGCAGGGCAGACGGACGGACGGGTGGATGTGGGCTCGAATCCCGGCCTCCCACATGGCCCACAATGCGTTGCGTTCCCCCCCCCACCCTGGGGGCCCCGGGTTCAGATTCCTGCTCACCTCTGACAGCCCCAGCCCAGGCCCAGCGACCCCAGTGCTGCCGAAGCAGCAGGTGCATCATGGCTGGCCCGGCGGGGACCCTTGAAACCTCCGACCGTGTGGGTGTGCACACACTCGGGGAGGAAGGGATGGGAGGGGGAGGGGTCACATGAAGTGGGGAGGGAGGGACACGTGACCCTCAGCTCCTTGCCCCAGCCCTCCCCACACGACTCCACCTGCAAAGGCTCCCCCCCATGTGAGGCCTCTGAGGACACTTCAAATCGCCACCTATCCACCCACAGGCCCAGAATGGTCTTGGGGACACTTGAAACCACCCCCCCACCCAGATCCCCATTCCCCCGGGGACACTTGAAACCGCCGTGGGGACAGTCAAAACTGCCCTACATCCACTCACAGGCCCAAGGTTTTCGTGGGGACACTGGATACCGCCCTCCATCGATGCACACGCCGAGGGTTGCCTTGGAGACACTTGAAACCACCCCCTAAAGAACTGCCCCCATCATGGGACACTTGAAACTGACCCTCACCCAGACCCCCTCCCCTTGGGGACACTTGAAACCGCCCTCCATCCACCCACAGGCCCAGGGTTGCCTTGGCGACGCTTAAAACCGCCCCCTACAGAACCACTCCAACCCGGGGACACTTGAAACCGCCCTCCATCCACCCACAGGCCCAAGGTGGTCCTGGTTACACTTGAAACCACCCCCCCAAGAGCCCCTCCCCATTGGGATACTAGAAAACACCCTTGGGACACTTGAAACCGCCCTGGGTACACTTGAAACCACCCACCACAGACCCCTGCCCACCCTGGAGACACTTGAAACGAATCGCCCCAGACCCCTTCCCCCGGGAACACTTGAAACCGCCCTCCATCCACCCACAGGCCCAAAATGGTCCTGGGGACACTTGAAACCACCCCCCACCCAGAATCTCTACTCCTGGGGACACCTGAAACCTCCCTGGGGACAGTTGAAACCGCCCTCTGCTCCCCAAACTCCACCGTGTTGCTCCAGGAGCCCTAGGTCAGGGTGCGGGCTTCCCTGGCCCGGATGCACAGGCCTGGTGAGGCCCGGGTTCGAGGCCGGGCAGGGCGTAGGTGTTGTCTGAGCCTCCCAAGACCTCAATGTGGGGGGAGACTCGCCATGGGGCAGGGGTAAACTGAGGCACGGGGCGGTTCCAGGAGCACTCACCGGGGAGTCCTGGGAGACCAGCTGGCCACCATGCTAAAAGAACAGAGCATAGGCCTCAGTCAGCACTGACTGCGGGGCAGGGTGCTGGACCGTGTACTTCTGGGTGATGTGCTTAGTACTCCCACGTGCTGTGTGGAGTACTCCCCAGTGCTGGGCTGAGTACTCCCATTTCACACTAATCCTGAAACCCACCTCTCCCAACCAATACTGGACTGAGTAGTCCAGGGTGCTACAACCAGTACTCCCTGGTGCTGGACTGAGTACTTCCGGGTGCTTCACTGAGTACTCCCATCCCTCCCCGGTGCTGGACTGAGTACTCCCATCCCACACCAATCCGGAACCCTACCCCCTCCTGAACGTTGCTGGACTAAATACTCCCCGCCAGTGCTGGACCGAGTACTCCCGGGTGTTGCACTGAGTACTCCCATGCACAGGGGCAGCTGGTACCGGAAGTTGTGCTTGCTCCACTGCCTCCAGGTCCTGTGTGGCTCCCACCATACCTGCCAGCCCCGGGGGCCGCAGGCAATGCTCACGTTTCACAGGGGGTCAAAGTGTTCTGAAAACTGCCACAGATGAATGAAGGGACACCGGGTGGGGTGGGGGGGCTCGAAACTGCCCTCGGTGTTGCCAGGGATACTTGAAACTGCCCTTGTGGGTCTTGGGGGACACTCAACACTGCCCTGGATGCTCATTGGGACAGGGGAAACCGCCCTCCATCCACCAAGGTGCTCGTGTGGACACTTGAAACCGCCCTCAGCGGTCTCGGGGACACTTAAAACCGCCCTGGATGGTCCTGGGAAAACTTGAAGCTGCTTTTGGGGGTCATGGGGAACCCTTGAAATCGCCCTAGGTGGTCTTGGGGATACCTGAAACTGCCCTCCATGCACCAAAGTGCTCGTGGGGATACTTGAAACCACTCTCGGTGGTCTCGAGGACACAAATCCGCCCTCGGTGTTCTTGGGGACACTTTAAACTGCCCTTGGTGGTCTCTGGGATACTTGAAACCGCCCTGGGTGGTCCAGGGGGTACTGGAAACCACCCTCACCAATTTCACGGGCATAGAGCCAGGCGTCCAGGAAGTGGACGGGGCCAGCGGGGCTCGAGCCGGTGACCAGGGCGTAGGTCTGGGCCCAGAGGCCAGCAAGATCGGGGAGGATGCAGCCCACCTGGAGGCCGGACTGGCACATGTCGGCCAGCACTCATGGTACAGGCCGGTCCTAGGGAGTGGTGGGGCATTAGAAACTCACAATGGCCGAAGGGGGGGACATTAGAAACCGACAGTGGCCAACAGAGGTGGCATTACAAACTGACAATGCCAAAGAGAGGCGTTAGAAACTGACAATGGCGGCATGAGCGGGGAACATTAGAAACCGACAATGGTGCGGAGGGGGCATTGAAACCGGCAGGGGTGGCCCCACCTGGAGTCCGGATCCTGAAGGAATACTGTGTCCCCTGCGGTGCCTGCGGCCCCAGTGCCCATGAGCAGTTCAGGGCCTGGGCCTCGAAGACATAACACACAAGGCCTGGGGAAAGGACGTGGCGGGGGGGGGTGGAGGGTGGAGGGCCTGTGGGGAGACTTACCCCTGACCCTTCAACCCCACGACCTCTGACCCTTCAACCCCAAAACCCCTGACACTTCAACCCCATGTCCCCTGACCCGTCAACCCATGACCCCTGACCAGTTCAACCCCATGATTCCTGAACTTTCAACCCAATGACCCCTGAACCTTCAACATATGACCTGTGACCCCTGACCCTCGATCCCCACCCCCACCCGGAACCTCAGGACCTCACCCGGGTTTGTGAACCCCAGGCCTTTGGTCAGGGGCCTCCTGGCCACAGTGAGTGTAACCTCGAACTCGACTCCCTGGTACCACAGGAGATCCCAGAATTCGCAGCTACATTGTCCGACGGGGACCTTGGAGAGCGGGGGGGTCGGTGCCTTGACATAAACCGGAACATCTGGGAGATCCATTCGTCCATCCATGCCTCAACTTAGCCCCCGGAACACCAGGGAATGTGGGCCAGCCCACCCCTGCCTCAGTTTACCCCACAGCCCCCACCATTGGCCTCCCAGGGTGGGGGCCTGGTGTCTCCGTCGTGCCTCGATTGCCCCAACTGTCCAGCAGTGTGACCGACCCCTTGTTCGGGTTCACAACGATGCACCGGGCCTCTGTGGTGGTGGCCACACAGTGCAAGCTTAGCCTGTGGCTCCTGGAGTCGAAGGTCAGGCCCAGGTCAGGTACAGGGTCAGGGGTCGCAGGGCCCAAGGTTGGGGGGGTCTCAGGGGTCAGGAGGGCGCGGGGAAGCTTCCAGAAGATGGTGTGGGAGTCTCTGGTTGGGTTGGGGGGGTCACGAGGAACAAAGGTGAGAAGTCAGGATCATCCATACAAGGTTACTGTGTTCGAATCCTCCCTTGGGCTGATGGAGGAACCAGAAAGGAGGTGAGTTACCCGGATGAGCTTCAGCCATGAGGACGAGGAGGAGGAGGAGGAGGAGGAGGAGGAGGAGGGGGAGGAAGATGGAGGCTGCAGACCAGGGGAGGATCAGGGCAGGAGGCCTGGACCTGGAGAGCACTGTGGAGAGAGCAATGGGGATGGGTGGGTGGATGATTGGGTGGATGGGTGGAAGAGTGGGTGGATTGATCGGTGGTGGGGTGGATGGGTGGGTGGATCTATGGGTGGGTGGATGGGTGGATGGGTGGGTGGATGAATGATGGGTGGGTAGATGGGTGGGTGGATGGTTGGGTGGGTGGGTGGATGGATGGGTGGGTGGGTGGATGGGTGGGTGGATGGATGGGTGGGTGGGTGGATAATTGGGTGGGTGGGTGGGTGGGTGTTGCGTGGGTGGGTGGGGGATGGGTGCTTGATCTCATCCCTCTCTCCTTCCCCCTCCCTCTCCTCCCTGGTGGCCCCTGGGGCTTTCACACTCACTGCAGGCCATTGGCACATCGGGTCGGGTGTGGGGCAGCCAGGGTGCCCGTCTTGGTTCCGGGGGTTTGGGCTGTCAGGTGTGGACCCCCGGGTGGGTGTCCTGGGGAGCTTGGGGCGGCTGGGCCCTGACGTTTCTGGGCTCCGGACGGGGAGTGGATGCCGCTTCCCCTTTCTCGCTTCTCCTGGGGGTTTCCTGGCTCCTGAGCATCTCATTCTCCTTTCTCGGGGATGGGGAAGCCAAGGCGGCACCCCGGTGAGGACAGGCCTTGGGGCCTCGGGGGTGCGGGTGCCATGCACAGACAGACAGACAGACAGACAGACCTGAGTCCTCCTTGGGTGGTGGTGCTGGGTGCTGAGTCCTCCTGGGTGGTGGTATTGTGTGCTGAGGCCTCCTGGGTGGTGGTATTGAGTGCTGAGTCCTCCTTGGGTGGTGGTGCTGGGTGCTGAATCCTCCTTGGGTGGTGCTGGGTGCGTCTCCCAGACAGAGAGACACAGTCCAGTCGGAGGAATGGAGGGGCGGACAGAGGGACGGACATGTGGATTGGGAGACGGAAAAGGAGGGACGGGCGGACACACAGACGGAGAGAGGTGCAGACACAAAGACAGACGGACAGACAGGACAACATAGAGACCGACAGGGAGACAGACAGACGCACAAGAGATGGACAGACAGATGGACAGGGAGACAGACACATAGACAGACAGATGGATGGACAGATGCAGGGGGCCCTGCACCCCGGGCGCTCTCCTGACCAGCAGGAGAGGCAAGGAGGCGCGCCCCTCCCCGCCGAGGGTGAACCCAGAATAGGTAATAAGCAGCAAGTCGCCCGCACGCAGCCCAACCCAACCTTTATGCCACAGTTAGATGGTCAGTCGACTTGGGCAGAGTTCAAGACCGCTCTCTGTTTATTGGCGCGAACCCCATCTTAAGTATGGGCAATGGCAGCAGGAAGAGGAGGGGTGTAACATACCTAGTCAGGGGCTACGATTGGCGGTCGGAGCTGTCCGTCAAGGGTGGAAGGCCATGGGACCTCCCTAAGGGGCGGCCTGAGTCTATGTCACTACCAGCAGGACCACCCCAGGTTACTGCCTAGAGCTGCCTTCCAGTTCCGGACCCCGAAGGCAGGCGGTGTTAGCCAGGATCCCTCTCCCCGGAGGCGGTGCAACAGTCACACAACTCCAGGGCGTGCACAGTCGGGGCCAGGCGGTGCGCCCCACATCTCCTCCTTTTCTGTTTAATAAGCTGGTGGATGTCCTACTCGAGAAAGTGCCTGTCTTAGGTCGTCCCCCCTGAAGGATCTTACCTGTCATTGGCTGGCCATCCTAGCTCGTCGGGCCACCCTGCCTATGAGGCTTGCCAGCCCCAGCAAAGGAACAAGGCGGGAGGAGAGGGGTCTGTGCTCAAGAGGAGGCCCTGCTATTTCTGCCTCACGCCTGTGCACTCTGGTAGGCTGCACATCCTGGAAGGGGCCATGACCAATTTCATAGGGTTCCCAAATGGCTAAAGGCAGCATAATGCTGCCAAACCACCATTGACTGGACAGCTCTGGCTCATTGCTTAAGAACTAGGGGAAGCCTATTTGCCCTAGCATGGTCAGGTGTAAATACAGAGGCTATATAAGCACAGAGGCAAATGCAAACACAGGTCATGGGGGTCTCTCCCACGAGGAGGAGAGGGTAGGGGAGCCACCAGCATTCCTTCCAGAG
Source organism: Perognathus longimembris pacificus (assembly GCF_023159225.1). Classification (NCBI taxonomy): domain Eukaryota; kingdom Metazoa; phylum Chordata; class Mammalia; order Rodentia; family Heteromyidae; genus Perognathus; species Perognathus longimembris. Next base: position 65,993 of record NW_025959105.1, on the reverse strand, counting down.
GGACCAGCCAACACAGCAAGCCTGCAGCTCCCAATGAACAGTACCCACACCTTGCTCCCTGTTGATCTTGCTAGCACCTGGCACTGGACCGTACATGGGGGGAATGGAGTGGATCGGGTGAGAGAACAGAAACACTTATTTCCTTGAAGCTTAAGAACATAATGGGAGGGCTGAAAGTGAGGAAGTGGGTGGATGGACCTTGAATAAACATTCAGAACCATCTAGTTCTCCTTTCTGTTACAACCTAAAGCCTGCAAGACCAGAGATCTGTCACACAACTCTCCTCTATCTTATTGGCACCAAAAGGGTCCGAGGACATGTTAGATTGTTGCAGAGCCATAAATGAAGTACTCATTTTCAATACTTGATGCACTTAGGGTACATTTGAAACCCATTTCCCTCTTCTACCTTTACGCTTCTATCTCCCTAACACACCTGAAGCCAAGTTTATCATCCAATTGAGGAGGAAGAGAGCAGAGGAGGAGGAGAGCAGAGGAGGAAGAGAGCAAAGGAGGCGGAGAGCAGAGGAGGAGGAGAGCAGAGGAGCTCAGAGGAGCTCAGAGGAGTGCAGAGGAGAGCATTATTTATTTTTGTTTGTTTTGCTCCCAGCTGGGAGGAGAGCCACAGGCTGAGGATGGTCCTTGCCTGCGAGTCCCCGTGCTGAGCCCCATACAGGTCCCTCACCGCGCCTGCCTGGCACCTACTCTGCCAACTACTTGTGCAGCCGCCAGGACTGAACTTTGGAGGACTTGTCGCTACTCCTCTGGCCAGTTGTCTTGGCAGGTGGTAGAAGGTGGCCAGAGGACCCCCCCCCTTACCATGCTGGTGAAGAAGCCTGTGGGGAAGGGAGCAGGGTGAAAGGCTGGATCTGAAGAACCCAGCCCTTCCAGGCAGCATTGCACCTGTGCCATGCCCCCGTGCACCACCCTGGCCACCCTCCTCTCCGGGGTGGCCATGATTTCGTGTCTGTAACTTGGGGTGAAAACCAACGACCTTCAGGCGAGGATCCTCACCCTGGAATCTGCTAAAAGGGCACCATCCGTTCCCCTGCTGCCGGAGAAGGCAGATCAGCTGAAGACCATAGTCAGGTGTGTGAGGCTGGGCCTTGCTCGAGGGGGAGTTGCATGTGGATAGAATTTTGCACAGGTTCAGTCAGTCTACAGGATCCACCCTTACTGGTTATACAGTTGATTTGGGATGTGTGAGCCTCTGTGGTATCTATTTATTCAAGTCCCTTCCTTGGTTTCTCTCCAAGTCTGTGTGGAGGATCTTCCCTCTGTCTTCCTTAAGGATTGCATGTTGCAATGGCAGTAGGGGCTTTGCCCGGCTGTTTAGTTTTGTGGAGTCTGGGCTGTCAGCATTCTCAGTCCTATGGAGAATATTCATTGTAATGCTCACATCTGTTTTTCATTTGATAAGGTTAGGCCTTATCAATAGAGAATGGTAAGCACTCTTAAAAGTGAAATAAGCCCATAGATTTAAAAATTCATTTAACTCGGAATTCTTTTCATATTAAAGGTTTTAAAAATTGGGAAAAAAAAGTTTTCCTTTGTTTTTTTGGACGGGGAGAGTTAACAGAGGTTGTGTTCAGATATTGATGAATGGAGAATTGAAAGGGATTCCTTTAAAGATGACTTAGACTCCAGTAGGGAGAGGGTAGTTTTTCTGCCAGTGGAGAGATGCAGTAGTTGCAGCCCGAATGTGATAAAGTATGTCTACAACATTGGCTGTTATTGATAGGACACACATTGCCATGAGCTGCATTGTTAGTGCCGGAGTTTTGCCTTGGCTGTGCAGGGAGAGGGTGTGTTAGGTCCTCTCCCTGAGGGCTATATGCAGATGTCCCCACCTAATTAAGTCTCCACCCAGTTACCTGGGTAAGCTGCAGACCTGGAGGCAGTTACCTTTCCCTGAGGTCACCTCATAATCCACCTGGCCACACCCCTTGCCCCTGCCCTAGATAAAGCAGGGCTGGGTGGGGGTGGCGCTCTCTCTCTCTCCCCCCCCCCTCTCTCTCCCTTCTCTCTGGCCATGGATCATCTTGGCCACAGGCCAGCAGTTTGGTAATAAACTTTTCTCTCCTGCCTGAATACCGCGTGGCGTTCTCCTTTACCGGCTACCTACTTTAAAAACCTAACAGGGTGGTGATAGTTGAATAATGAAGAAAGGTATTCCCCAAATCTTTCAATCTATGTCAATGTTAAATTGATTTTTAAATTAAAAACAAAATTATGTCTTGAGTACTGTTAGCATTGGCTAAGATCCATGCACTTACATAAATGCTGTTTGTGCAGGCTATCAAACATTATTAACAGCCACAGAGGAAGAGTCCCTGAAGAACTCACAGAACTGGGATACTACTGCTAGCTCTTAATATATCTTCTTTTCCTACAGGAATCCTACGAACACATGGCTAAACTGAGAATCACAAGAGAAACACCTTCTGAGTGCAACTGTCCAGCAGGTAAGAAATGAAACTTAACTAGGTTCCATCTAGAGGAGAGCATTTGCAAACCAAAGATCATATGCCTGTCAGGTCTACCTGTAACAGTAACAGAGAAAGAATGCAGACCCAACTTGCTTTAAGAAAATCAACATGTCTCCCTTTGACAGATGGTGAGTAAAGCCACAAATATTATTTTAAGCAGCATACCAGTGTCTGTGAGGGGAAAAAAAAGAGCTAATCACCATGAAAAATATTGGCAAGGGGATATACAAATTTCTTAGTATCCCGGATTGAAAAGTCATCTTCAATTTTATTAAATAACTTCAGTGTTCGTGGTGAACCTGGTCTGAATAGCTGTGAAGCCCTGGTGTCTAATGTTATATTAGTGCAGAGTTTTTTGTGGTTATTATATTCGCAAGTGATCTGACCTGTAGGTAAAAATGAAGACTAAAGGAAATTAGTTCTTTATTTTGTTCTCAGTACCTTGCCAGAAATATTCTTCCATGTTGTCCATTTTTCTGTGTAGTTATAAGAAACCATAGTGACAGTGTGTATTAGAAGGATAGAGACGAAAGGGTAGTGAATGAGCACCCCCACCCCCCACCCCCGAATCATTAAATCTTCATTCAGAGACTTCTGAGCCTTGGTTGTTGTCTGTAGACCTAACAATTTAAAAGCTCTTGGAATATGGCCAGGGGAAGGCATTTAGTGGATACAATGTTATATAAGGCATCAAAACTCCCATGAATCTCAAGAAGTTCTTTAGATAAAAATGGTGAATGTATTTATGAACATTCTAGTTTCTTTCATCCTTATGCATGGAAAATGAGTCTTTTTCTCTCATATGGAAGAGCTCATTTCAATGTAGTCATGTGCTTCATAATGACACTTCAACCCAAGACAGGTCACAAATATAACAGTGGACCCCTAAGATTGTGTAACCTAGTGATGTCATAGCCAGCTTAGTTTGTGTGAGTGAGCTGTGTGATGTTTGCTCAGCAGTGGGATGGCAACAGCACAGCCCTTAGAACACGCCCCAGTTATGATTAAGCTGCAGGTGACTGTGAAAAACTTTGCGGCTGCTGTTCACTGCTGGCTCACGCCTGTAATCCTGGCTACTCAGTAGGTGGAGATCTGAGAATTGCAGTTCAAAGCCAGCCTAGTCAGCAAAGTCTATGAGACTCTTATCTCCAACAAACTAAGAAAAAGCTGGAAAAGGCACTGTGGCTCAAGTGGTAGAACGCTAGCCTTGAGCACAGAGAGGCTCAGGGATAGCACCCAAGACCCTGAGTCCAAGCCCCAGGACTGGGGATAAAAAGGACTACTGCCTGTAATTTCTTATAGTTTGCGGTTGGTTTTTGTCTCATGATAACTAGTTCAGGCACAGTTTAGACTTTTCAATTTTCAGGTTATACAGCATAAAAGCTTTTAGTATTTGTATTTAGTATTTGTATTTGACCATCTTTGAGATATATTATTTTTTCAGTGAAGGCTTTTGATGAGAAGACAAAGCGTGGATGTTTGACATTGTGTGTTTCATCCTGAGTAGTTGAGAAAGACCTCAGAAGTAAGATATTCAAGGGAAGAACTTTTCCAGGACAGGAATGAAATCACAGCTGCCCCTGCCCCATAGAGATGATGTTAATTTCCCCGACAGTGGGTAGGGTAGGTATAGGACTTCACAAATCACACCTGGCAGGAAAGAGCATCTTTTGACTATACAAAAAAATCCAGTACACGGGCTGTGTGTATGTGGGGAGCTTAAATTTAATTTGGAAGATTCATAACAAACTTGGTAAAATGTTGAAAAGTGACCACACCGAGTTCTATTTCCAGAGGAGATACTATTGTTTTTATGATGCTTCATGTAGGCCAGTGATTGAACTCTTGTCATCTGGGAGAAAGCTATTATCCTTAAGAGTTTGCTGTATATTCCCTGGGATGATTATTACAGACTTTGTTTTTCCATCTTGCTTTTTTTGGGGTCAGTCCTGGGCCTTGGACTCAGGGCCTGAGCACTGTCCCTGGCTTCTTCCCGCTCAATGCTAGAACTCTGCCACCTGAGCCACAGCGCCCCTTCTGGCCGTTTTCCATATATGTGGTGCTGGGGAATCGAACAGAGAGCTTCTTGCCACTAGGCCATATTCCCAGCCCTGTTTTTCCATCTTAATGTGATAAATGAATAATAAACAGCAATTCTCTTGGGTTGTTGTTTATTGGTTGCTCTATCACCTGCTTTCCTTCTTGCCACCACTAGAACTCTGCATTACATCAGTTTTTACCTGGCTCCTTGGGAGGGAACTCTGAAGGGGCACATTCAAACACACAGAACCAGATGGGGTTTTTGGTGAGTTACAGAAATAAACTCAGTTCTGCTTGTCCAATAACAAGACATCACCCAAACGCAGGCTTTGTGTTAAAAGATTCTGGAGAAAACCAGCTGATGCAGGATTATCTTAGGGAATGAGCTGGCTGGCCAAAAGGGCTTAGAAAGAAGATATGGCACTTCCCACCTGATTTGGCTGGAACCTCTGTTCGCCATGTGTGACTAAGACTTGTCACCCAGACATCTGTTTGCAGGACAGAGTGAGACAAGTGTGACCTCAACTCAGTTCCTGTGGACACATGCCCATCCATTGAAGTTGACACTCTTGATGACAGGCTGAGTCTCAGAGCCAAGGGTCGGTAGCAAAGAAGCAAATTTGTGTTGTTTGTACTCACTGATGGCTTCTGCTAGAACTCAGGTCTTACTGGGGTTTTCCCAGGTAGCCTCTGTGGGAAGGCTTTGAGGACGATTTATTGAATGGCTTCTCACAGTAGGAGAGGCTCTTTGTGATTTACTTTCTATAACTAGGAGAGTTTTAAGTGCTAGCAACCTTAGGATTTGTCCCCTGGGCAGAGGGACTCCAGAGCTAGAAGCCTCATAAGGAATCCAGAATGAGCTGGATATGTCTAGACTGCAATCTTAGATCTGATACTAAATAATGGTGTGACTGTGATCAAATGAATGCACTTCATTTTTTCACCAGGAAAAAAAAAGAGTAGAAATTCCTTCTCCATTGTACGATTTATGTAAATTGTTTGGCATATTAGTGTTTAGAGCTTAAATAATACTTCTGTTTTTTTTGTGTTGGTTTTTTTTTTGTAAGTTTCTCAGAAAGACTAGGCAAATTCTCTTACCACTAAAGCTGCACCCACAGTTCATTAGTCTTTTTCTTACATTCCTTCCTCTGCTCCACAGAGGAACAAGTGGGAAATGTTGCAAAAGTTGCTCAGAACCTAAAGCTAATGTACATGGCGGTTAGTTAAACATCTGTAGGTCATTTATAAAGATAATCTTGCCTGTCAGTATCTCTTGGTGTTGTAGCAGTGGAATTTGGGGTTTTCATGATACCTAGTTTTGTCTCCAAAGTGTTCACCAAAATGACAGGGGAAACAGACCATTTAGACCGAAGCATACCGGGTAGAAAGACTTGGATTTATTGGGCATGGACTTAGTAAAGAGTGTCTTTACAGCTTCAATATGAGATGTTTACCAAAATGAGTGTCTTCTCCATCTGACTCGTAGACCTATTCAAATCAGATTTATTTATACAGTGATATTTATAACATAAAATTGGACAGTCATTATTATATCATCTTTGTCCTCAGTAGAAAGGCATATTTACCTTTTTTGTAAGATCAAGAGACACTCTAGAAAACCAAAAGAAAATTTTCTTTTAAGAACCCCAAATAATTCATCAAAGCTATGTTTAGCAGACTTGCGTTAGCAATGGCAGAGAAAAGGAAATAACAGCTGCTATTTGTGGCTTGATCCCTGTCATACCTGACTGTCTCTAAGAGAGTAACTTGGCTCGTCACTATGGCTACAGAATTCTACTTCAGGTTGTGTTCTTTGGATCTTCCATGAAGTATGCATAAAGCAGGCATATTTACAGAAAGGTTTCTCTGTCCAGCCAATGAAGAACGATGGGAATGGATACACCATTCAAGTGATAAGAACTCATTCATCAGTACCATTGGCCTCCTCAGCCTATTAGGTGTTGAAAAGATATGTCCCAGCCATCCCAGAGGACCATGCAGAGATCATCACAGACAGGAGAAGAAGGTTCAAAAGGAGGTTTATTAGTGGGGCCATAGTTCCCATGGGAGAGGGAGCTACATGGTGTCTGCACCTTATCCAGGTGGCAGCTTCTCTCTCTGGGGGTAAAGGGGAAGTAGATAGGTAGTGAGTAGGAGTGGCTCATTAGGTATGGGTGGATCTGGGGGCTAGTGGGAGGAGCTGAGGACCTGAGGCTAAGGAAATGCAAACAGGTATAAGAACCTCTGTGGTGTCATCCATGAAGAATAGGAAATGAAGAAAGCCACCTTGGCTTTTTCATTCACATGTTACACAATCTTGTGCAAATCATTTCCACATATGGCTTTTTACAAACTGGTCATATCATTGTAAGTAAGAGCTGGGCAATAACGACTTAGCATCTTAGTCAATTCTCTACCTAGCATAAATTCTAAACTGTACCAGATTTTGGGATTTTTTTTTGGGGGGGGGGCAAATGAGGCAGACTTGCCCTGCATCCTCATGGAGTTTCTAGTTCCATGAAGATGACACCAAATGTTAATTTGAAAAGGACTTTCCATGTGGGATAAGCAAAATCAAGAGGAGTACATTTTGGAGCATATAACCTAAATCTATGAAATGTTTACAATATGGGAAGTTGTTTAAATGGTTTGGTGGTAGAGAAAGAAAACTATACTTATGTTTCAGAAATTCATAATAGAAGAAAATATGGCTCCTGAGAAAATCTGTAGGAATGGATACAAAGTTTGTTGGTTGCCTTTTGAATTTCTAAGAATTGATGGATAGGTAGATAAAGGTACACTGGTAGCTGATCTGCTGATATTCCAAATGAAAGAAACATGATATTTTTTTTCTTGGTCATGGGGCTTGAACTCTGGGCCTGGGCTCTGTCCCTGTGCTCTTCAGCTCTACTCCCTGAGCCACTTTCTAAACATGATTTTTAATATAGAATGGACAGCCTGTTCTATATGATGGTAGTCTACTCTATTCTATGAATAGTGAGAATAAAGTTGAGAACTTCTTGTGTGGAGTGTTTAACAGCTACAGGTAAAAAGTGAGACTAGAAGCCATCTGGTGGTGGCTCAGTTATAATTCTAGCTTCTTAGGAGATTGCAATCTGAAGGTTGGGATTCAAAGCCAGCCTAGGCAGGAACTTCCATGAGTCTCTCACCTTCAATAGCCACCAAAAAGCCAAAGTAGAGCTGTGGCTCAAGTGATAGAAAGCCAGACTTGAGCGAAAAAGTTAAGGGGCAATGCCCAGGCCCTGAGGTCAAGCCCTAGTATGAGCATACACAGAAAGTAGATACTTCTTAAGGTATCCTCTATACTTATGAAATGACTATTTACAAAGTGGGAGTAAATGCCAACAAGCGCAAGTACCCCTCATTCCCAAGTGGGAGCAGTACAGATCCTGGTGATGGATTGAGGACGCCCCAGTATGGTGATGGACGTAAATGTTCATGCTTGCTTTGAGATAGAGCACTCTTCCCCCTGGTGTCAGAGCCTTTGTGTTCCTTTGCTAATCCAGTTGACTTGAGCATATAAAACTCCATGTCTTGCTGTATACATTTTCAATGATACAGAGAACAGAAACAGTTTTACCTTAAGAAACTTGAATAAGCAACTTGAGATGGTGAATGTTATGGAAATGAAAATGGCAGATATTCTCCACTTCCTGTGACACAGAACAGGGCACAGTGATGAGGGTGCCCCCACGAATATCCCCAGTAAGTCTTTCTCAGGCCTACTGAATCCAAAAGGCTGGACATGACATGCTCAGTGACTTTTCTGCTGAGAGTGGACAAGGACAAGTTGCCTTTTGAAGGGGTGTTCTTGTTTCTTCTCTTTTGTCTGCCTTGTTTACAAATGAAGAAGCTAATTCTTCCAATTCTTGCTCTGTGATGCTTGGCTTGGAACTTGAGGCCTTTTCCTTGCTTCATTTAAGCCACTCCTCCAGTTCCTTTTTTTTTTTTTTTTTTTTTGGCTTTTGAGTTATCTTTGGATAGTCTTTTGGGCTGGCCAGCCCTCCCCTTCCTCTATCTCTTCCACCTTTCTCCCTTTTCCTCTGCCCTTTTCACTCTTCTTCCCCTTTAACTCCTCCTCCCCTCCCTCCCCTGCTTTTCATTTGATCAGGTGGTCTCAAGACTGTGCTCCTCCCTACCTCTGTTCCCCAGTATCTGGGAAACAGAAGTGTGCCACGATGTCCGGCTTCCTTTCCCTTTCTCACTGTAGTAATTCCGTTGGTAATTATGTAAAAGGATACCAATACTACATGGAGTTTCAATTCACTGTAGCTTATTCGATGTGTAGGAGCAAGCATTCTTTCAAGGCCACAGTCTGCTCTGCTTCTGATTGCTTTGTAAGGCTGTAAAATCAACTCTGTGACATGACCCAAATGGAAGCCATCCAAGACCTATCATGAAAAACTGCTTGGGTGCCCTCCTTACCACGTTAGAGACTCTCTGGGGTGGTTTGGTGGAAGTGGAGAATGTGAAAACTGTTTATGGATGACTGAGCTGCAGGCTGAAACCTGAAACCCAGGATATGACTGGCTACACCTAGAAGCATTGCTACCTAACCTGGCTTGCCAAGATGGGTGAAGTTTGGTGGGGTGGTTTAAAGTGCCATGGAATTTCACAATGCCCCCAATCCCTCCCCAATTTGTGTTAACAATGGTGATTCTTACGTGGAGATAGGAGGAACTGAGCTAAATAGGAGTTCACTGCTCCACCAGTTTCTTCCCAATTGAATTGCGAGCTATCCCTTGTCTTCTTTGGTGATGGACAAAATCAGTAGAGAAAGCAAATAGTTTCTCCAACCCATCAGCTCTAAGATACCTGAAATGCAGTCAATGTTGCACTTGTGTATAATAGATACAGCCACAGCCATGAACTTTGGGCTAGTATTCCAACAGCTAGAATAAGTGGAATTAATACTGTCATTCAACTTACTGTGGAACTTCTTCCCCTCAAAATTTGGAATTTCTATGAGTACAGGATAATTTGGAATTGCGATGACACTTCTGACGTCATTGCCTCCAGAGATGTCACTGCCTCTTCAGTTGAAGGCCTTATTCTCTTCATGAATGGTAGTTGAAATGTATTCATTTCCCTTCATAATGTGTTCCTTACATTGATCACTAGATTCATGCAGTTTTTGTTATAAGGGCATACTTATAGGCTTTGACACCTAAAATGTAAAAAAAAAATTATAATTTCAATTTATAGGCGTTCTGTTCTTCGTTATGGACATGAAGCTTTAATTCTTGTATTTATATTCACACGTTATAAAATACAATGATCATATTTACTCTAATTGAGTTAATTGTATCAAGCTCTGGCTTGTACATTATGGTATAACTGGGAGTCAGAATATATGTCTAGATAGTCTTCTTTGTTATCGGTTCCTCTCGCCTCTTCTCCCACTTTTCTCACCTCTTTTCCTCCTCTTCCTTCTCCCTTTTCTTCCCAAAGAGCTCAGTGTTCCTCACTGAAAGTGAGGAACCTATTCCTTAATCTGTTCGCACTAGGAAGTTGGGGAAATGCACAATGTAACCCACTGTGATATCATACATCACAAACATCAACATCTCTCACCCCATCCGTCTGCCTTAAAGTCTGAGATTTTTTTAAGCCTTTAAGTCATCCCAGTTTTTGACATGTTTCTGTGCATTTTTTCATTTTTCTTTGTGCTTTTATACTTTTTGTTGCCAGCACCAGGGCTTGTACTCAGGTCCTGAGTGCTATCCCTTAGCCTTTGCACTCAAGGATAGTGGTCTACCACTTGAACCACAGCTCTGTTTCCTGATTTTTTGGTGATTAATTGTAGATAAGAGACTTTCTGGTGCATGCTTTCTTTGAACCTTTATTCTCAGAAATCATTCTCTTGAGGATTACAGACATGAGCCACTGGCACCTTGCTCCTTTGAGCTTTTATTCTTCACACATACGCACATAGAGTCTTGTCAACAAGTTGCTGCTGCCATTAACTTTTTAATATAGTTATTGTTAACACTAGAGTTTTGTTGAGCAGTTAATGTTTAGCTGGCCAAATAGTATCTGCAACATAACTTTCCCCCAAATTACAATGTCCCTTAGTATCTGAAGTGGGTTGGCTCTACAACCCATGTGGCTAATGAAGTTCTTTTGATATAAAACAGTATAATACTTGCATATAAACTACAAACATCCTTCATATACTTTGTCTTCTCTAGATTGCTTACAGTAAGTAATATAATTGAAATAATGTGTAGCTAGATTTTATACCATGTTATAGGGCATTATGACAAGAAAACAGTGTGAATGTGTTTTAGTACAGATGCACTGCTTTTCCCTTAAAGATGTACAATCTGTAATTGGTTGAATTTGCATATGCAGAGTATTTATTTGTGCATTATTTATAGAAACTATGGTGTAAGAAAGTTGGTCTTTGGTAAAATGATGATGGTTCTATGTTGAAACCGAAATGGACACCATGAGGAGACTGTGAGTTTTGTGTCTGCATTTAAATGACAGGCAAGATCTTGAGAAATTACTAATATTGTAGCCAATATTGACTGAGAAATCCAATGCATTTCACAGAGAGAGTGTAAATCTGGCCACATTGTAACGAGTACAACAGAAGGAAAATTGAAAGACTAACTTGTTCCCATTGAAATGAATGTCCACTGTCATCAGGTGTTTGAGCAGGGAGTTGTGGATAGCTCTTTGGCCAAGCAAAGCACATTTTGTACGTGTCTGGTAGGACATGCAATAGAATGACACAGCAGCTCTACAAGCTATTGAGCTTTGGTGAGTGATTGTTTTCCCTTCCATATATCGTTTCAAACTATGGGCTTCAAGGAAGTCTGCAACATAAAAATGACTTTTTGTTTTGACAGACCTGGGGCTTGAACTCAGGGCCTGGGCACTGAGCTTTTGCTCAAGGCTGGCACTCAGCTCTACTCTGAACTATCTGTTGGTTGGAGCTAAGTGTCTTGTGGACTTTTCCTGCCCAGGCTTGCTTTGAACTGTGATCCTCAGATCTCATTTCTGAGTAGCTAGCATTGTAGGCATAGGCCACCAGTACCTGACTTCCTGACTTTTTCTCCTCTGTCCTTTGTTCTCCTCCTCAGGCCCCCTTCCTTCCTTCCTCCTCCTTTTTTCATCTTTCTTCTTTTTTCCCCTTTTCTTCATTGCTTTGCTTTCTGAGAGAAGTCAATGATCAGCCAACCATGAAATGGGAAAGTGGACCAAATAAGGCTGGATAATTTATTTGAGCCAAACAGAGGTATTATAATCTATTAAAAATATTTAGCCAAACACACTGTATCTGTGACTTTATCTCCTAACCCTGCAGACTGTCTGGTAGTTGCCCAGGACCTGAGGCAGGAAGGCGGACCCGTGTGCCTGAACTTTCCAGTCATGTCTTTGCAACTGGTAGTTTTTAATAAAAGAAAAACTCTAACATTGTGAAATTACATCAGTGAAGAAACCATAGCTTTTTATGTTCTTGTATATGCTTTTCTTCTGTGCAACGTTATTCAATGCCCTAAATTTCAGCTAATTTTGAAATATTTTCTTGAATATTGAGATTAGTCTGGAAATCAGGCTAGGAATAAATGAAATGCTGGTGTGGTAATAAAATTTATGTTACCATTTTATGAATATGAAAATGTCTAATTGTTATAACACAAGGTATCTTTGGATTAAGAAGTCTAGGACATTTTATTCTTTTACACCTTTTTTTTAAAGCAGGAAAACCTTTGCTTCTACCATCAGTCTTGAAGCAGAAATCCCAGAAAAGAGAATTTTATAATCAGTCACAAAGAATTCCTACACGCTTCATGTATCCCTTCCTCATCATTTCCCATTTCTTAGGAGTCTCCACATTGTTTAATTGTAATCATGTGCAACTAGCATTTTAAAGCTTCACACTGCTTTCACATTTATGGGATATGATGAGAAGATTAAGAATGGTTGAAACTTAAGAATAAATACAGGAAACTTAAGAGTAGATGTAGAAATGCGACTCCACCAGGCTTTCATGGAGCACACATTACCTCAGTGGGCTTCATGTTGTGGCCATCCATATATAGAAGAACAAACTAGAAGGTGCACTGTCCCAAACAACCCTCATTCTAGTCAGGCCCCTCTCCTGTACTCTGCTTTGCAATTCTGTAGCAGGAATCTAAACTCTGGTTTCCTTCCATTGCATTGGTGTTGTTTGACCTGACTTTCCCTCAGCTTGGAACTTACGCATATGGGACTCAGGTGGCAGGGCCCTGCCTTTCCAGGGCCTGCACTTAGTATTCAATCTATTGTGGAGCAGAGGGATGTTCATGACCCATAGCAAAACTCCTCCCACGTCCCATAAAGTGACATGTTGTTTCTATTAAGGGATCATTTTCTTAAGTGAAATCATGACCAGTTATGATGGCATGGAAGTATACAGAGGCCAAGTGATATGTGTTACTTTAATTACCGAAGAAGTATCTATTACGATTCCATAATGGTTCAAAGAAGAATTTTAAGACTGAAACATTGGTTTTTTTGTTTGTTTAGTTCAGAAGTAATTGAAATGGAATATGTAAATAGAGTCAAAGTGGACTTTTCCAAGTGAGAAAGAGAAGTCAATTGCACTTCGAAAGAAACTATATGACTATAGCAAGAAAGACATCGCCAATTAACAAATATTTATTTTCCTTTGCTATTCTCTGCTATTTATCCTGTTACATAGTAGTGGAATGAATTAGGAAGAGAGTGATGTAGAGTGCATGGTTTTCCATTGCAACACAAACTGTATCTATCTATCTATCTATCTATCTATCTATCTATCTATCTATCTACCTATATTTTTGCTGTTCCCGGGTTTGAACTCAGGCTTGGACACAGTTCCTGAGCTTTTTTTGCTTAAGGCTAGCACTCTGTCACTTGAGCAATAGCTCCACTTCCAGCTTTTTGGTGGTTAATTGAAGAGAAGAGTCTCACAGATTTTTCCTGCCCAGGCTGGCTTAGAACCTCAATCCTCAGATCTCAGCCTCCTGAATAGCTAGGATTACTGGCTACAGCCACTGGCTTCCAGCTTACTTTCCCTATAGTCTTAAACTATGTAGGAATCAACTCTTTGGTAAGCTTTTTTTTCATTTTTATGTTTATATTAGTAATGATTATTTTGTCTCCATTTTCCTATCTTATGATTATTTAATTAGAAGGCAATTGTTTATTTTTTATTTGATTAGTTATTTAAAAGACAGGTCTTTGGGGCTTTATATAATAGGATCCAAAGGTAGCACTAATGTCTGTGAACCTTAAAATTATACTATCCCTTTTTTGATGACCAAAGCTCATTAGAAACTGGAGCCTGTGGCTCAGGCCTGTAATCCCAGATCCTCATGAGATTGGAGGATTGTGCTTTGAAACCCGCCCTGGGCAGGGAAATCCATGACATCCATCCTCCATGAACCACCAAAGTACCAGAAATGGTGCTATTTCTCAAGGGGTAGCATGCCAGCATGGAGTGACAAAGCTAAGGGACATAGCCCAGTCTCTGAGTTCAATTTTCAGTGCTGGCTCAAAAACCAAAACCCCACCAAAACACAAATGACCTGAAAGACTCTAGTCCCTGTGCGTAGGAACTAATAATTTGTCCTACTACTGTGAAGGGAAGAGCTTCTGAGTTCTTACAAAAACTATCTTTAAGTATTTGTGCAAAGGAGTTGCCATTTGACAAAGCAGTTTATGAATGTGGCAGATCTTAACCCACCTTTCAACATTCTTGCCCCTCCTTCCTCTGCCCACCCTTTCCATTTTCTTACTTTTGTAGTATGTACAATGAATTCTTGACTACATTCCCCCCCTTCCCCTTCATTTGTCTCCCGCTCTCCCCTTGCCCCCACTTGATGAGCTGCTGTTTTTCACCCTTATGCTTTGGGAAGTAATCATAAGCACCACCCCCCTACCCCAGTTCTTCCTCAGAACTTTCTAGATACCTAAGAGTGGTCATTGTAAATGTATAACACAAGAATAAATAGAATAGCAAGATATGAGAGAGTTGAAGACATGCTTTAATCATTAGACTTTGTGATTCGAATAAACAACTGTGGTTGAATAAAGACACTGCACATTCCTGTTGGATATTTCTCATAGAGTGAACACAGTGCTGTCCCAACTCTTTTACTCTATTTAAGTTTTTGGCTCATCACTGGTATTTGTTTCATTATCTAACAAAAATATCGCGTGTCTCTTGTTTGCAAAGGCTGCAGAGGAGGGAATGCTTATTCTATGTGTAGAGAGAGAAGGAAGGCTGGAGAGATGTTTGTGCTTGTGCAGAAGCCATTTTTTTTTTAATAAACGCAGGATAGGTTGTCCACCTCCCAAATTTTGCACTACTCTTTTCGCTGTCCTAGCTTTGACTTATTTTGTTGTATGTTCTCGTTTGGTTATTTCCTTGAACATCCCATCTAATTTCCATCTTATTCATTTTTGTGTTGCAGCTTCTGACAACTGTCTTAAGTCCACACTTCTCTAGATTTTTATACCTAGCAGCCATTTGGCTTCTACTTTTCCTGGTCTCTCTCTTCCTCTCTCACTACCTGTGCCTAATGTTGAGGTTATAGTATCCAAAATAGCTCAGGCCTCAGCCACCTTGGTGTGTTCATGCTATCTGTCCCTTCCTGCCTCAGTGTCTGTACCTTTTGGCTGGTTTCACTCAGATTATGGCCAGAGAATGGCTGAAGTAAATAACAGGAAGGAAGAAAGGAAATGTATGGTGATTAGCAGTTCTTTGAGGGAAATGTTTACCTTTATTCACAAACAGTGTATGTGTTGGTAGTTTTCCTATTGCCAGAGAAAGAGAGTGTTGATTCTAAATGTTAGTTTTTAACATGAGAATCTTAAGCATTATATGTCATAACTCTAAAAAATGTTAGGTGTTTCAGAATCTTTCAAAAATATTTATTGTCTTTTTTCTCCTTTATTGTCAAAGTGAAGTACAGAGGGGTTACAATTTCATATATAATGCAGTGAGTACATTTCTTGTCCAACATGTTAACTCCTCCTCCCCTCCACATGCCTACCTCTTCCCTCCTGCTTCCCCTTCCACCCACGAGTTGTATGGTTGGTTTACACCAAATGGTTTTGTGAGTATTGTGTTTGGAGTTGTTTGTATTTTTATCCTTTGTCTATTGATTTTGATATTTACTTTCTCTTCCCTAGCTCTAATACACGTATATACAGTATCCAGGGTGCTCAGATGAGATACAGTGATAGTGGGGGTAAAACCACAGGAAGGGAATACGAGAGAAAATAAAAAGGGTACGGATTCATATCGCATGTTGAAAATAATTACAATAATGATATACCACTTGTTTCCATAACATGGAGCTCATTTCACTTAGCATCATCTTAAGTGTCCATAAGGGCATAGCTATTGGGCTATTATGACTTCGGCTTTGACTAGCCTAAACATGTACTAATTATTCCAAAAACATGTACTAATTATTCCAAGCACCCAGCACCCCTCACGGAGGCACGGGAGGAGGACTGAGCGCCTAGCACACACACAGGAGGACTGAGAACCCAGCACCTCCTGTGGAGGAACGGGAGGAGAACTGAGCGCCCAGCGCCTCCTGTGGATTCATGGGAGGAGGACTGAGCACCCAGGCCCTCGTGTGGGACACAGGACTAACTGCCCAGCACCCACATGAGAAGACTGAGCACCCAGCACTTTGTGTGGAGGCACGGGAGGACTGAGCACCCAGCATCTCGTATGCAGACACCGGGGGAGGACTGAGCACCCAGCACCTTGTGTGGAGACGCCAGGGGGGACTGAGCACCCAGCATCTTGTGTGGAGATGCCGGGGGAGGACTGAGCACCCAGCATCCACGCAGGAGGACTCAGTACCCTAACCCTGGGTACGTGTGTGCATGCGGGGGGGAGGCTGGGGTGACCCCGGCGGCGCCATGATCAGGGCCCAGGCTGCAGGCTCAGCTCCACCACAGGCCATGGCTCCGCCTCCTCCTCCTCCTCCTCCTCCTCCTCCTCCTCCTCCTCCTTCTCCTCCCAGCGGAGGACAGGGGGAGATGCACGGCTGTCCAGCTGTCCGTGTGTCCATCCGCCCATCTCTTTGTCTGTCCGTCTGTCTCCCTCTGTGTCTGTCCGTCCATCCATTTGTCCATGTGTCCGTCTGTCTCCAGGTCTGTCTGCCCGTCTGCTCATCTGTCCATCTGTCCATCCATCCGTCCATCTGTCTGTCTCCCTGTTTCTCCGTCTGTCTGTCTGACCATCTGCTCAGTGTGTTTGTCCGTCTGTCTCCAGGTCCATCTGTCCATGACTGTCTGTCTCCCTGTGTGTCTCACTGTGTGCTCATCTGTCTGTCCGTCTCCCTCTCTTGTCTATCTGTCTCCATGATGTCCATCTGTCCATCCGTCCATCTGTGTCTTTTTGTCATCTGTCTGTCTCCAGTTGTGTCTGTCTGTCTCCCTGTCCACCTGTCTGTCTGTCCTGCTCATCTGTGTCTCTGTCTGTCTGTCTGTCCATCTGTCTGCTGTGTGTCTGTCTGTCCGTCTCCCTGTCTGTCTGTCTCCATGTCTGTTTGTCCATCTGTCTGCCTGTCTCTTGTCCATGCCTGTTTGTCTGTCTCCAGGTCTGTCCATCTGTCTCCCAGTCTGTCTGTCTGTCTGTTCATCTGTCCATCCATCTCCCTGTCTCCCTGTCTGTCCGTCCGTCTGTCTTCATGTCTGTCCGTGTCTCGATTCCCATCGCTGTCTGTCTGTCACCGCCCAAGCCCCCAGCCCCCGATGTCCCTCTGTCCCTCCGTCCGTCCGTCTGTCCATCTTCACCAGTCAACTTGTCACTGACACAGGGAACGCGGGCGCTCAGGAGCCTGCAGGGCAGACGGATGGACGGGTGGATGTGGGCTCGAATCCCGGCCTCCCGCATGGCCCACAATGCGTTGCGTTCCCCCCCCCCACCCTGGGGGCCCCGGGTTCAGATTCCTGCTCACCTCTGACAGCCCCAGCCCAGGCCCAGCGACCCCAGTGCTGCCGAAGCAGCAGGTGCATCATGGCTGGCCCGGCGGGGACCCTTGAAACCTCCGACCGTGTGGGTGTGCACACACTCGGGGAGGTAGGGATGGGAGGGGGAGGGGTCACATGAAGTGGGGAGGGAGGGACACGTGACCCTCAGCTCCTTGCCCCAGCCCTCCCCACACGACTCCACCTGCAAAGGCTCCCCCCCATGTGAGGCCTCTGAGGACACTTCAAATCGCCACCTATCCACCCACAGGCCCAGAATGGTCTTGGGGACACTTGAAACCACCCCCCCACCCAGATCCCCATTCCCCCGGGGACACTTGAAACCGCCGTGGGGACACTCAAAACTGCCCTACATCCACTCACAGGCCCAAGGTTTTCGTGGGGACACTGGATACCGCCCTCCATCGATGCACACGCCAAGGGTTGCCTTGGAGACACTTGAAACCACCCCCTAAAGAACTGCCCCCATCATGGGACACTTGAAACTGACCCTCACCCAGACCCCCTCCCCTTGGGGACACTTGAAACCGCCCTCCATCCACCCACAGGCCCAGGGTTGCCTTGGCGACGCTTAAAACCGCCCCCTACAGAACCACTCCAACCCGGGGACACTTGAAACCGCCCTCCATCCACCCACAGGCCCAAGGTGGTCCTGGTTACACTTGAAACCACCCCCCCAAGAGCCCCTCCCCATTGGGATACTAGAAAACACCCTTGGGACACTTGAAACCGCCCTGGGTACACTTGAAACCACCCACCACAGACCCCTGCCCACCCTGGAGACACTTGAAACGAATCGCCCCAGACCCCTTCCCCCGGGAACACTTGAAACCGCCCTCCATCCACCCACAGGCCCAAAATGGTCCTGGGGACACTTGAAACCACCCCCCACCCAGAATCTCTACTCCTGGGGACACCTGAAACCTCCCTGGGGACAGTTGAAACCGCCCTCTGCTCCCCAAACTCCACCGTGTTGCTCCAGGAGCCCTAGGTCAGGGTGCGGGCTTCCCTGGCCCGGATGCACAGGCCCGGTGAGGCCCGGGTTCGAGGCCTGGCAGGGCGTAGGTGTTGTCTGAGCCTCCCAAGACCTCAATGTGGGGGGAGACTCGCCATGGGGCAGGGGTAAACTGAGGCACGGGGCGGTTCCAGGAGCACTCACCGGGGAGTCCTGGGAGACCAGCTGGCCACCATGCTAAAAGAACAGAGCACAGGCCTCAGTCAGCACTGACTGCGGGGCAGGGTGCTGGACCGTGTACTTCTGGGTGATGTGCTTAGTACTCCCACGTGCTGTGTGGAGTACTCCCCAGTGCTGGGCTGAGTACTCCCATTTCACACTAATCCTGAAACCCACCTCTCCCAACCAATACTGGACTGAGTAGTCCAGGGTGCTACAACCAGTACTCCCTGGTGCTGGACTGAGTACTCCCGGGTGCTGCACTGAGTACTCCCATCCCCCCCGGTGCTGGACTGAGTACTCCCATCCCACACCAATCCGGAACCCCACCCCCTCCTGAACGTTGCTGGACTAAATACCCCCCGCCAGTGCTGGACCGAGTACTCCCGGGTGTTGCACTGAGTACTCCCATGCACAGGGCCAGCTGTTACCGGAAGTCGTGCTTGCTCCACTGCCTCCAGGTCCTGTGTGGCTCCCACCATACCTGCCAGCCCCAGGGGCCGCAGGCAATGCTCACGTTTCACAGGGGTTCAAAGTGTTCTGAAAACTGCCACAGATGAATGGAGGGACACCGGGTGGGGTGGGGGGGCTCGAAACTGCCCTCGGTGGTGCCAGGGATACTTGAAACTGCCCTTGTGGGTCTTGGGGGACACTCAAAACTGCCCTGGATGCTCATGGGGACAGTGGAAACCGCCCTCCATCCACCAAGGTGCTCGTGTGGACACTTGAAACCGCCCTCAGCGGTCTCGGGGACACTTAAAACCGCCCTGGATGGTCCTGGGAAAACTTGAAGCTGCTTTTGGGGGTCATGGGGAACCCTTGAAATCGCCCTAGGTGGTCTTGGGGATACCTGAAACTGCCCTCCATGCACCAAAGTGCTCGTGGGGATACTTGAAACCACTCTCGGTGGTCTCGAGGACACAAATCCGCCCTCGGTGTTCTTGGGGACACTTTAAACTGCCCTTGGTGGTCTCTGGGATACTTGAAACCGCCCTGGGTGGTCCAGGGGGTACTGGAAACCACCCTCACCAATTTCACGGGCATAGAGCCAGGCGTCCAGGAAGTGGACGGGGCCAGCGGGGCTCGAGCCGGTGACCAGGGCGTAGGTCTGGGCCCAGAGGCAAGCAAGATCGGGGAGAATGCAACCCACCTGGAGGCCGGACTGGCACATGTCGGCCAGCACTCATGGTACAGGCCGGTCCTAGGGAGTGGTGGGGCATTAGAAACTCACAATGGCCGAAGGTGGGGACATTAGAAACCGAAAATGGCCAACAGAGGTGGCATTACAAACTGACAATGCCAAAGAGAGGCGTTAGAAACTGACAATGGCGGGATGAGTGGGGAACATTAGAAACCGACAATGGTGCGGAGGGGGCATTGAAACCGGCAGGGGTGGCCCCACCTGGAGTCCGGATCCTGAAGGAATACTGTGTCCCCCGCGGTGCCTGCGGCCCCAGTGCCCATGAGCAGTTCAGGGCCTGGGCCTCGAAGACATAACACACAAGGCCTGGGGAAAGGACATGGCGGGGGGGGGGGTGGAGGGTGGAGGGCCTGTGGGGAGACTTACCCCTGACCCTTCAACCCCACGACCTCTGACCCTTCAACCCCAAAACCCCTGACCCTTCAACCCCATGTCCCCTGACCCGTCAACCCATGACCCATGACCAGTTCAACCCCTTGATTCCTGAACTTTCAACCCAATGACCCCTGAACCTTCAACATATGACCTGTGACCGCTGACCCTCGATCCCCCCCCCCTACCCGGAACCTCAGGACCTCACCCGGGTTTGTGAACCCCAGGCCTTTGGTCAGGGGCCTCCTGGCCACAGTGAGTGTAACCTCAAACTCGACTCCCTGGTACCACAGGAGATCCCAGAATTCGCAGCTACATTGTCCGACGGGGACCTTGGAGAGCGGGGGGGTCGGTGCCTTGACATAAACCGGAACACCTGGGAGATCCATTCGTCCATCCATGCCTCAACTTAGCCCCCGGAACACCAGGGAATGTGGGCCAGCCCACCCCTGCCTCAGTTTACCCCACCGCCCCCACCATTGGCCTCTCAGGGTGGGAGCCTGGTGTCTCCGTCGTGCCTCGATTGCCCCAACTGTCCAGCAGTGTGACCGACCCCTTGTTCGGGTTCACAACGATGCACCGGGCCTCTGTGGTGGTGGCCACACAGTGCCAGCTTAGCCTGTGGCTCCTGGAGTCGAAGGTCTGGCCCAGGTCAGGTACAGGGTCAGGGGTCGCAGGGCCCAAGGTTGGGGGGGTCTCAGGGGTCAGGAGGGCGCGGGGAAGCTTCCAGAAGATGGTGTGGGAGTCTCTGGTTGGGTTGGGGGGGGTCACGAGGAACAAAGGTGAGAAGTCAGGATCATCCATACAAGAGTACTGTGTTCGAATCCTCCCTTGGGCTGATGGAGGAACCAGAAAGGAGGTGAGTTACCCGGATGAGCTTCAGCCATGCGGACGAGGAGGAGGAGGAGGAGGAGGAAGAGGAGGAGGGGGAGGAAGATGGAGGCTGCAGACCAGGGGAGGATCAGGGCAGGAGGCCTGGACCTGGAGAGCACTGTGGAGAGAGCAATGGGGATGGGTGGGTGGGTGGGTGGGTGGATGATTGGGTGGATGGGTGGAAGAGTGGGTGGATTGATCGGTGGGGGGGTGGATGGGTGGGTGGATCTATGGGTGGGTGGATGGGTGGATGGGTGGGTGGATGAATGATGGGTGGGTAGATGGGTGGGTGGATGGGTGGGTGGGTGGATGGATGGGTGGGTGGGTGGATGGGTGGGTGGATGGATCATTGGGTGGGTGGGGGATGGGTGCTTGATCTCATCCCTCTCTCCTTCCCCCTCCCTCTCCTCCCTGGTGGCCCCTGGGGCTTTCACACTCACTGCAGGCCATTGGCACATCGGGTCGGGTGTGGGGCAGCCAGGGTGCCCGTCTTGGTTCCGGGGGTTTGGGCTGTCAGGTGTGGACCCCCGGGTGGGTGTCCTGGGGAGCTTGGGGCGGCTGGGCCCTGACGTTTCTGGGCTCCGGACGGGGAGTGGATGCCGCTTCCCCTTTCTCGCTTCTCCTGGGGGTTTCCTGGCTCCTGGGCATCTCATTCTCCTTTCTCGGGGATGGGGAAGCCAAGGCGGCACCCCGGTGAGGACAGGACTTGGGGCCTCGGGGGTGCGGGTGCCATGCACAGACAGACAGACAGACAGACAGACCTGAGTCCTCCTTGGGTGGTGGTGCTGGGTGCTGAGTCCTCCTGGGTGGTGGTATTGTGTGCTGAGGCCTCCTGGGTGGTGGTATTGAGTGCTGAGTCCTCCTTGGGTGGTGGTGCTGGGTGCTGAATCCTCCTTGGGTGGTGCTGGGTGCGTTTCCCAGACAGAGAGACACAGTCCAGTCGGAGGAATGGAGGGGCGGACAGAGGGACGGACATGTGGATTGGGAGACGGAAAAGGAGGGACGGGCGGACACACAGACGGAGAGAGGCGCAGACACACAGACAGACGGACAGACAGGACAATATAGAGACAGACAGGGAGACAGACAGACGCACAAGAGTTGGACAGACAGATGGACAGGGAGACAGACACATAGACAGACAGATGGATGGACAGATGCAGGGGGCCTTGCACCCCGGGCGCTCTCCTGACCAGCAGGAGAGGCAAGGAGGCGCGCCCATCCACGCCGAGGGCGAACCCAGAATAGGTAATAAGCAGCAAGTCGCCCGCACGCAGCCCAACCCAACCTTTATGCCACAGTTAGATGGTCAGTTGACTTGGGCAGAGTTCAAGACCGCTCTCTGTTTATTGGCGCGAACCCCATCTTAAGTATGGGCAATGGCAGCAGGAAGAGGAGGGGTGTAACATACCTAGTCAGGGGCTACGATTGGCGGTCGGAGCTGTCCGTCAAGGGTGGAAGGCCATGGGACCTCCCTAAGGGGCGGCCTGAGTCTATGTCACTACCAGCAGGACCACCCCAGGTTACTGCCTAGAGCTGCCTTCCAGTTCCGGACCCTGAAGGCAGGCGGGGTTAGCCCGGATCCCTCTCCCCGGAGGCGGTGCAACAGTCACACAACTCCAGGGCGTGCACAGTCGGGGCCAGGCGGTGCGCCCCACATCTCCTCCTTTTCTGTTTAATAAGCTGGTGGATGTCCTACTCGAGAAAGCGCCTGTCTTAGGTCGTCCCCCCTGAAGGATCTTACCTGTCATTGGCTGGCCATCCTAGCTCGTCGGGCCACCCTGCCTATGAGGCTTGCCAGCCCCAGCAAAGGAACAAGGCGGGAGGAGAGGGGTCTGTGCTCAAGAGGAGGCCCTGCTATTTCTGCCTCACGCCTGTGCACTCTGGTAGGCTGCACATCCTGGAAGGGGCCATGACCAATTTCATAGGGTTCCCAAATGGCTAAAGGCAGCATAATGCTGCCAAACCACCGTTGACTGGACAGCTCTGGCTCATTGCTTAAGAACTAGGGGAAGCCTATTTGCCCTAGCATGGTCAGGTGTAAATACAGAGGCTATATAAGCACAGAGGCAAATGCAAACACAGGTCATGGGGGTCTCTCCCACGAGGAGGAGAGGGTAGGGGAGCCACCAGCATTCCTTCCAGAGGGACCAGCCAACACAGCAAGCCTGCAGCTCCCAATGAACAGTACCCACACCTTGCTCCCTGTTGATCTTGCTAGCACCTGGCACTGGACCGTACATGGGGGGAATGGAGTGGATCGGGTGAGAGAACAGAAACACTTATTTCCTTGAAGCTTAAGAACATAATGGGAGGGCTGAAAGTGAGGAAGTGGGTGGATGGACCTTGAATAAACATTCAGAACCATCTAGTTCTCCTTTCTGTTACAACCTAAAGCCTGCAAGACCAGAGATCAGTCACACAACTCTCCTCTATCTTATTGGCACCAAAAGGGTCCGAGGACATGTTAGATTGTTGCAGAGCCATAAATGAAGTACTCATTTTCAGTACTTGATGCACTTAGGGTACATTTGAAACCCATTTCCCTCTTCTACCTTTACGCTTCTATCTCCCTAACACACCTGAAGCCAAGTTTATCATCCAATTGAGGAGGAAGAGAGCAGAGGAGGAGGAGAGCAGAGGAGGAAGAGAGCAAAGGAGGCGGAGAGCAGAGGAGGAGGAGTGCAGAGGAGAGCATTATTTATTTTTGTTTGTTTTGCTCCCAGCTGGGAGGAGAGCCACAGGCTGAGGATGGTCCTTGCCTGCGGGTCCCCGTGCTGAGCCCCATACAGGTCCCTCACCGCGCCTGCCTGGCACCTACTCTGCCAACTACTTGTGCAGCCGCCAGGACTGAACTTTGGAGGACTTGTCGCTACTCCTCTGGCCAGTTGTCTTGGCAGGAGGTAGAAGGTGGCCAGAGGACCCCCCCCTTACCATGCTGGTGAAGAAGCCTGTGGGGAAGGGAGCAGGGTGAAAGGCTGGATCTGAAGAACCCAGCCCTTCCAGGCAGCATTGCACCTGTGCCATGCCCCCGTGCACCACCCTGGCCACCCTCCTCTCCGGGGTGGCCATGATTTCGTGTCTGTAACTTGGGGTGAAAACCAACGACCTTCAGGCGAGGATCCTCACCCTGGAATCTGCTAAAAGGGCACCCTCCGTTCCCCTGCTGCCGGAGAAGGCAGATCAGCTGAAGACCATAGTCAGGTGTGTGAGGCTGGGCCTTGCTCGAGGGGGAGTTGCATGTGGATAGAATTTTGCACAGGTTCAGTCAGTCTACAGGATCCACCCTTACTGGTTATACAGTTGATTTGGGATGTGTGAGCCTCTGTGGTATCTATTTATTCAAGTCCCTTCCTTGGTTTCTCTCCAAGTCTGTGTGGAGGATCTTCCCTCTGTCTTCCTTAAGGATTGCATGTTGCAATGGAAGTAGGGGCTTTGCCCGGCTGTTTAGTTTTGTGGAGTCTGGGCTGTCAGCATTCTCAGTTGTATGGAGAATATTCATTGTAATGCTCACATCTGTTTTTCATTTGATAAGGTTAGGCCTTATCAATAGAGAATGGTAAGCACTCTTAAAAGTGAAATAAGCCCATAGATTTAAAAATTCATTTAACTCGGAATTCTTTTCATATTAAAGGTTTTAAAAATTGGGAAAAAAAAGTTTTCCTTTGTTTTTTTGGAGGGGGAGAGTTAACAGAGGTTGTGTTCAGATATTGATGAATGGAGAATTGAAAGGGATTCCTTTAAAGATGACTTAGACTCCAGTAGGGAGAGGGTAGTTTTTCTGCCAGTGGAGAGATGCAGTAGTTGCAGCCCGAATGTGATAAAGTATGTCTACAACATTGGCTGTTATTGATAGGACACACATTGCCATGAGCTGCATTGTTAGTGCCGGAGTTTTGCCTTGGCTGTGCAGGGAGAGGGTGGGGATAGTTGAATAATGAAGAAAGGTATTCCCCAAATCTTTCAATCTATGTCAATGTTAAATTGATTTTTAAATTAAAAACAAAATTATGTCTTGAGTACTGTTAGCATTGGCTAAGATCCATGCACTTACATAAATGCTGTTTGTGCAGGCTATCAAACATTATTAACAGCCACAGAGGAAGAGTCCCTGAAGAACTCACAGAACTGGGATACTACTGCTAGCTCTCAATATATCTTCTTTTCCTACAGGAATCCTATGAACACATGGCTAAACTGAGAATCACAAGAGAAACACCTTCTGAGTGCAACTGTCCAGCAGGTAAGAAATGAAACTTAACTAGGTTCCATCTAGGGGAGAGCATTTGCAAACAAACGATCATATGCCTGTCAGGTCTACCTGTAACAGTAACAGAGAAAGAATGCAGACCCAACTTGCTTTAAGAAAATCAACATGTCTCCCTTTGACAGATGGTGAGTAAAGCCACAAATATTATTTTAAGCAGCATACCAGTGTCTGTGAGGGGAAAAAAAAGAGCTAATCACCATGAAAAATATTGGCAAGGGGATATACAAATATCTTAGTATCCCGAATTGAAAATTCATCTTCAATTTTATTAAATAACTTCAGTGTTCGTGGTGAACCTGGTCTGAATAGCTGTGAAGCCCTGGTGTCTAATGTTATATTAGTGCAGAGTTTCTTGTGGTTATTATATTCGCAAGTGATCTGACCTGTAGGTAAAAATGAAGACTAAAGGAAATTAGTTCTTTATTTTGTTCTCAGTACCTTGCCAGAAATATTCTTCCATGTTGTCCATTTTTCTGTGTAGTTATAAGAAACCATAGTGACAGTGTGTATTAGAAGGATAGAGACGAAAGGGTAGTGAATGAGCACCCCCACCCCCCACCCCCGAATCATTAAATCTTCATTCAGAGACTTCTGAGCCTTGGTTGTTGTCTGTAGACCTAACAATTTAAAAGCTCTTGGAATATGGCCAGGGGAAGGCATTTAGTGGATACAATATTATATAAGGCATCAAAACTCCCATGAATCTCAAGAAGTTCTTTAGATAAACATGGTGAATGTATTTATGAACATTCTAGTTTCTTTCATCCTTATGCATGGAAAATGAGTCTTTTTCTCTCATATGGAAGAGCTCATTTCAATGTAGTCATGTGCTTCATAATGACACTTCAACCCAAGACAGGTCACAAATATAACAGTGGACCCCTAAGATTGTGTAACCTAGTGATGTCATAGCCAGCTTAGTTTGTGTGAGTGAGCTGTGTGATGTTTGCTCAGCAGTGGGATGGCAACAGCACAGCCCTTAGAACACGCCCCAGTTATGATTAAGCTGCAGGTGACTGTGAAAAACTTTGCGGCTGCTGTTCACTGCTGGCTCACGCCTGTAATCCTGGCTACTCAGTAGGTGGAGATCTGAGAATTGCAGTTCAAAGCCAGCCTAGTCAGCAAAGTCTATGAGACTCTTATCTCCAACAAACTAAGAAAAAGCTGGAAAAGGCACTGTGGCTCAAGTGGTAGAACGCTAGCCTTGAGCACAGAGAGGCTCAGGGATAGCACCCAAGACCCTGAGTCCAAGCCCCGGGAATGGGGATAAAAAGGACTACTGCCTGTAATTTCTTATAGTTTGCGGTTGGTTTTTGTCTCATGATAACTAGTTCAGGCACAGTTTAGACTTTTCAATTTTCAGGTTATACAGCATAAAAGCTTTTAGTATTTGTATTTAGTATTTGTATTTGACCATCTTTGAGATATATTATTTTTTCAGTGAAGGCTTTTGATGAGAAGACAAAGCGTGGATGTTTGACATTGTGTGTTTCATCCTGAGTAGTTGAGAAAGACCTCAGAAGTAAGATATTCAAGGGAAGAACTTTTCCAGGACAGGAATGAAATCACAGCTGCCCCTGCCCCATAGAGATGATGTTAATTTCCCCGACAGTGGGTAGGGTAGGTATAGGACTTCACAAATCACACCTGGCAGGAAAGAGCATCTTTTGAATATACAAAAAACTCCAGTACACGGGCTGTGTGTATGTGGGGAGCTTAAATTTAATTTGGAAGATTCATAACAAACTTGGTAATATGTTGAAAAGTGACCACACTGAGTTCTATTTCCAGAGGAGATACTATTGTTTTTATGATGCTTCATGTAGGCCAGTGATTGAACTCTTGTCATCTGGGAGAAAGCTATTATCCTTAAGAGTTTGCTGTATATTCCCTGGGATGATTATTACAGACTTTGTTTTTCCATCTTGCTTTTTTTGGGGTCAGTCCTGGGCCTTGGACTCAGGGCCTGAGCACTGTCCCTGGCTTCTTCCCGCTCAATGCTAGAACTCTGCCACCTGAGCCACAGCGCCCCTTCTGGCCGTTTTCCATATATGTGGTGCTGGGGAATCGAACAGAGAGCTTCTTGCCACTAGGCCATATTCCCAGCCCTGTTTTTCCATCTTAATGTGATAAATGAATAATAAACAGCAATTCTCTTGGGTTGTTGTTTATTGGTTGCTCTATCACCTGCTTTCCTTCTTGCCACCACTAGAACTCTGCATTACATCAGTTTTTACCTGGCTCCTTGGGAGGGAACTCTGAAGGGGCACATTCAAACACACAGAACCAGATGGGGTTTTTGGTGAGTTACAGAAATAAACTCAGTTCTGCTTGTCCAATAACAAGACATCACCCAAACGCAGGCTTTGTGTTAAAAGATTCTGGAGAAAACCAGCTGATGCAGGATTATCTTAGGGAATGAGCTGGCTGGCCAAAAGGGCTTAGAAAGAAGATATGGCACTTCCCACCTGATTTGGCTGGAACCTCTGTTCGCCATGTGTGACTAAGACTTGTCACCCAGACATCTGTTTGCAGGACAGAGTGAGACAAGTGTGACCTCAACTCAGTTCCTGTGGACACATGCCCATCCATTGAAGTTGACACTCTTGATGACAGGCTGAGTCTCAGAGCCAAGGGTCGGTAGCAAAGAAGCAAATTTGTGTTGTGTGTACTCACTGATGGCTTCTGCTAGAACTCAGGTCTTACTGGGGTTTTCCCAGGTAGCCTCTGTGGGAAGGCTTTGAGGATGATTTATTGAATGGCTTCTCACAGTAGGAGAGGCTCTTTGTGATTTACTTTCTATAACTAGGAGAGTTTTAAGTGCTAGCAATCTTAGGATTTGTCCCCTGGGCAGAGGGACTCCAGAGCTAGAAGCCTAATAAGGAATCCAGAATGAGCTGGATATGTCTAGACTGCAATCTTAGATCTGATACTAAATAATGGTGTGACTGTGATCAAATGAATGCACTTCATTTTTTCACCAGGAAAAAAAAAGAGTAGAAATTCCTTCTCCATTGTACGATTTATGTAAATTGTTTGGCATATTAGTGTTTAGAGCTTAAATAATACTTCTGTTTTTTTTGTGTTGGTTTTTTTTTTGTAAGTTTCTCAGAAAGACTAGGCAAATTCTCTTACCACTAAAGCTGCACCCACAGTTCATTAGTCTTTTTCTTACATTCCTTTCTCTGCTCCACAGAGGAACAAGTGGGAAATGTTGCAAAAGTTGCTCAGAACCTAAAGCTAATGTACATGGCGGTTAGTTAAACATCTGTAGGTCATTCATAAAGATAATCTTGCCTGTCAGTATCTCTTGTTGTTGTAGCAGTGGAATTTGGGGTTTTCATGATACCTAGTTTTTTTTTTTTTTTTTTTTTTTTTTTTTTTTTTTTTTTTGGCCAGTCCTGGACCTTGGACTCAGGGCCTGAGCACTGTCCCTGGCTTCTTCCCGCTCAAGGCTAGCACTCTGCCACTTGAGCCACAGCGCCGCTTCTGGCCGTTTTCTGTGTATGTGGTGCTGGGGAATCGAACCTAGGGCCTCGTGTATCCGAGGCAGGCACTCTTGCCACTAGGCTATATCCCCAGCCCATGATACCTAGTTTTGTCTCCAAAGTGTTCACCAAAATGACAGGGGAAACAGACCATTTAGACCGAAGCATACCGGGTAGAAAGACTTGGATTTATTGGGCATGGACTTAGTAAAGAGTGTCTTTACAGCTTCAATATGAGATGTTTACCAAAATGAGTGTCTTCTCCATCTGACTCGTAGACCTATTCAAATCAGATTTATTTATACAGTGATATTTATAACATAAAATTGGACAGTCATTATTATATCATCTTTGTCCTCAGTAGAAAGGCATATTTACCTTTTTTGTAAGATCAAGAGACGCTCTAGAAAACCAAAAGAAAATTTTCTTTTAAGAACCCCAAATAATTCATCAAAGCTATGTTTAGCAGATTTGCGTTAGCAATGGCAGAGACAAGGAAATAACAGCTGCTATTTGTGGCTTGATCCCTGTCATACCTGACTGTCTCTAAGAGAGTAACTTGGCTCGTCACTATGGCTACAGAATTCTACTTCAGGTTGTGTTCTTTGGATCTTCCATGAAGTATGCATAAAGCAGGCATATTTACAGAAAGGTTTCTCTGTCCAGCCAATGAAGAACGATGGGAATGGATACACCATTCAAGTGATAAGAACTCATTCATCAGTACCATTGGCCTCCTCAGCCTATTAGGTGTTGAAAAGATATGTCCCAGCCATCCCAGAGGACCATGCAGAGATCATCACAGACAGGAGAAAAGGTTCAAAAGGAGGTTTATAAGTGGGGCCATAGTTCCCATGGGAGAGGGAGCTACATGGTGTCTGCACCTTATCCAGGTGGCAGCTTCTCTCTCTGGGGGTAAAGGGGAAGTAGATAGGTATTGAGTAGGAGTGGCTCATTAGGTATGGGTGGATCTGGGGGCTAGTGGGAGGAGCTGAGGACCTGAGGCTAAGGAAATGCAAACAGGTATAAGAACCTCTGTGGTGTCATCCATGTAGAATAGGAAATGAAGAAAGCCACCTTGGCTTTTTCATTAACATGTTACACAATCTTGTGCAAATCATTTCCACATATGGCTTTTTACAAACTGGTCATATCATTGTAAGTAATAGCTGGGCAATAACGATTTAGAATCTTAGTCAATTCTCTACCTAGCATAAATTCTAAACAGTACCAGATTTTGGGATTATTTTTGGGGGGGAGCAAATAAGGCAGACTTGCCCTGTATCCTCATGGAGTTTCTAGTTCCATGAAGATGACACCAAATGTTAATTTGAAAAGGACTTTCCATGTGGGATAAGCAAAATCAAGAGGCGTGCATTTTGGAGCATATAACCTAAATCTATGAAATGTTTACAATATGGGAAGTTGTTTAAATGGTTTGGTGGTAGAGAAAGAAAACTATACTTATGTTTCAGAAATTCATAATAGAAGAAAATATGGCTCCTGAGAAAATCTGTAGGAATGGATACAAAGTTTGTTGGTTGCCTTTTGAATTTCTAAGAATTGATGGATAGGTAGATAAAGGTACACTGGTAGCTGATCTGCTGATATTCCAAATGAAAGAAACATGATATTTTTTTTCTTGGTCATGGGGCTTGAACTCTGGGCCTGGGCTCTGTCCCTGAGCTCTTCAGCTCTACCACCTGAGCCACTTTCTAAACATGATTTTTAATATAGAATGGACAGCCTGTTCTATATGATGATAGTCTATTCTATTCTATGAATAGTGAGATTAAAGTTGAGAACTTCTTGTGTGGAGTGTTTAACAGCTACAGGTAAAAAGTGAGACTAGAAGCCATCTGGTGGTGGCTCAGTTATAATTCTAGCTTCTTAGGAGATTGCAATCTGAAGGTTGAGATTCAAAGCCAGCCTAGGCAGGAATTTCCATGAGTCTCTCACCTTCAATAGCCACCAAAAAGCCAAAGTAGAGCTGTGGCTCAAGTGATAGAAAGCCAGCCTTGAGCAAAAAAGTTAAGGGGCATTGCCCAGGCCCTGAGTTCAAGCCCTAGTATGAGCATACACAGAAAGTAGATACTTCTTAAGGTATCCTCTATACTTATGAAATGACTATTTACAAAATGGGAGTAAATGCCAACAAGCGCAAGTACCCCTCATTCCCAAGTGGGAGCAGTACAGATCCTGGTGATGGATTGAGGTCGCCCCAGTATGGTGATGGACGTAAATGGTCACGCTTGCTTTGAGATAGAGCATTCTTCCCCCTGGTGTCAGAGCCTTTGTGTTCCTTTGCTAATCCAGTGGATTTGAGCATATAAAACTCCATGTCTTGCTGTATACATTTTCAATGATATAGAGAACAGAAACAGTTTTACCTTAAGAAACTTGAATAAGCAACTTGAGATGGTGAATGTTATGGAAATGAAAATGGCAGATATTCTCCACTTCCTGTGACACAGAACAGGGAACAGTGATGAGGGTGCCCCCACAAATATCCCCAGTAAGTCTTTCTGAGGCCTAATGAATCCAACAGGCTGGACATGACATGCTCAGTGACTTTTCTGCTGAGAGTGGACAAGGACAAGTTGCCTTTTGAAGGGGTGTTCTTGTTCTCTTTTGTCTGCCTTGTTTACAATTGAAGAAGCTAATTCTTCCAATTCTTGCTCTGTGATGCTTGGCTTGGAATTTGAGGCCTTTTCCTTGCTTCATTTAAACCACTCCTCCAGTTCCTTTTTTTTTTTTTTTTTTTGGCTTTTGAGTTATCTTTGGATAGTCTTTTGGGCTGGCCAGCCCTCCCCTTCCTCTATCTCTTCCACCTTTCTCCCTTTTCCTCTGCCCTTTTCACTCTTCTTCCCCTTAACTCCTCCTCCCCTCCCTCCCCTGCTTTTCATTTGATCAGGTGGTCTCAAGACTGTGCTCCTCCCTACCTCTGTTCCCAGTATCTGGGAAACAGAAGTGTGCCACGATGTCTGGCTTCCTTTCCCTTTCTCACTGTAGTAATTCCGTTGGTAATTATGTAAAAGGATACCAATACTATATGGAATTTCAATTCACTGTACCTTATTCGATGTGTGGGAGCAAGCATTCTTTCAAGGCCACAGTCTGCTCTGCTTCTGATTGCTTTGTAAGGGTGTAAAATCAACACTGTGACATGACCCAAATGGAAGCCATCCAAGACCTATCATGAAAAATTGTTTGGGTGCCCTCCTTACCATGTTAGAGACTTTCTGGGGTGGTTTGGTGGAAGTGGAGAATGTGAAAACTGTTTATGGATGACTCTGAGCTGCAGGCTGAAACCTGAAACCCAGGATATGACTGGCTACACCTAGAAGCATTGCTACCTAACCTGGCTTGCCAAGATGGGTGAAGTTTGGTGGGGTGGTTTAAAGTGCCATGGAATTTCACAATGCCCCCATCCCTCCCCAATTTGTGTTAACAATGGTGATTCTTACGTGGAGATAGGAGGAACTGAGCTAAATAGGAGTTCACTGCTCCACCAGTTTCTTCCCAATTGAATTGCGAGCTATCCCTTGTCTTCTTTGGTGATGGACAAAATCAGTAGAGAAAGCAAATAGTTTCTCCAACCCATCAGCTCTAAGATACCTGAAATGCAGTCAATGTTGCACTTGTGTATAGTAGATACAGCCACAGCCATGAACTTTGGGCTAGTATTCCAACAGCTAGAATAAGTGGAATTAATACTGTCATTCAACTTACTGTGGAACTTCTTCCCCTCAAAATTTGGAATTTCTATGAGTACAGGATAATTTGGAATTACGATGACACTTCTGACGTCATTGCATCCAGAGATGTCACTGCCTCTTCAGTTGAAGGCCTTATTCTCTTCACGAATTGTAGTTGAAATGTATTCATTTCCCTTCATAATGTGTTCCTTACATTGATCACTAGATTCATGCAGTTTTTGTTATAAGGGCATACTTATAGGCTTTGACACCTAAAATGTAAAAAAAAATTATAATTTCAATTTATAGGCGTTCTGGTCTTCATTATGGACATGAAGCTTTAATTCTTGTATTTAAAATATATTCACACGTTATAAAATACAATGATCATATTTACTCTAATTGAGTAAATTGTAGCAAGCTCTGGCTTGTACATTATGGTATAACTGGGAGTCAGAATATATGTCTAGATAGTCTTCTTTGTTATCGGTTCCTCTCGCCTCTTCTCCCACTCTTCTCACCTCTTTTCCTCCTCTTCCTTCTCCCTTTTCTTCCAAAAGAGCTCAATGTTCCTCACTGAAAGTGAGGAACATATTCCTTAATCTGTTAGCACTAGAAAGTTGGGGAAATGCACAATGTAACCCACTGTGATATACATCACAAACATCAACATCTCTCACCCCATCCGTCTGCCTTAAAGTCTGAGATTTTTTTAAAGCCTTTAAGTCATCCCAGTTTTTGACATGTTTCTGTGCATTTTTTCATTTTTCTTTGTGCTTTTTTACTTTTTGGTGCCTGCACCAGGGCTTGCACACAGGTCCTGAGTGCTATCCCTTAGCCTTTGCACTCAAGGATAGTGGTCTACCACTTGAACCACAGCTCTGTTTCCTGATTTTTTGGTGATTAATTGTAGATAAGAGACTTTCTGGTGCATGCTTTCTTTGAACCTTGATTCTCAGAAATCATTCTCTTGAGGATTACAGACATGAGCCACTGGCACCTTGCTCCTTTGAGCTTTTATCTTCACACATATGCACATAGAGTCTTGTCAACAAGTTGCTGCTGCCATTAACTTTTTAATATAGTTAACACTAGAGTTTTGTTGAGCAGTTAATGTTTAGCTGGCAAAATAGTATCTGCAACATAACTTTCCCCCAAATTACAATGTCCCTTAGTATCTGAAGTGGGTTGGCTCTACAACCCATTTGGCTAATGAAGTTCTTTTGATATAAAACAGTATAATATTTGCATATAAACTACAAACATCCTTCATATACTTTGTCTTCTCTAGATTGCTTACAGTAAGTAATATAATTGAAATAATGTGTAACTAGATTTTATACCATATTATAGGGCATTATGACAAGAATACAGTGTGAATGTGTTTTAGTACAGATGCACTGCTTTTCCCTTAAAGATGTACAATCTGTAATTGGTTGAATTTGCATATAGAGAGTATTTATTTGTGCATTATTTATAGAAACTATGCTGTAAGAAAGTTGGTCTTTGGTAAAATGATGATGGTTCTATGTTGAAACTGAAATGGAATCCAGGAGGAGACTGTGAGTTTTGTGTCTGCATTTAAATGACAGGCAAGATCTTGAGAAATTACTAATATTGTAGCCAATATTGACTGAGAAATCCAATGCATTTCACAGAGAGAGTGTAAATCTGGCCACATTGTAACGAGTACAACAGAAGGAAAATTGAAAGACTATCTTGTTCCCATTGAAATGAATGTCCACTGTCATCAGGTGTTTGAGCAGGGAGTTGTGGATAGCTCTTTGGCCAAGCAAAGCACATTTTATACGTGTCTGGTAGGACATGCAATAGAATGACACAGCAGCTCTACAAGCTATTGAGCTTTGTTGAGTGATAGTTTTCCCTTCCGTATATCGTTTCAAACTATGGGCTTCAAGGAAGTCTGGAACATAAAAATGACTTTTTGTTTTGACAGACCTGGGGCTTGAACTCAGGGCCTGGGCACTGAGTATCTTTTGCTCAAGGCTGGCACTCAGCTCTACTCTGAACTATCTGGTGGTTGGAGCTTAGTGTCTTGTAGACTTTTCCTGCCCAGGCTTGCTTTGAACTGTGATCCTCAGATCTCATTTCTGAATAGCTAGGATTGTAGGCATAGGCCACCAGTACCTGAATTCCCGACTTCCTGAATTTTGCTCCTCTGTCCTCTGTCCTCCTCCTCAGGCCCCCTTCCTTCCTTCCTCCTCCTTTTTTCACCTTTCTTCTTTTTTCCCCTTCCTCCTCCTTTTTTCATCTTTCTTCTTTTTTCCCCTTTTCTTCATTGCTTTGCTTTCTGAGAGAATTCAATGATCAGCCAACCATGAAATGGGAAAGTGGACCAAATAAGGCTGGATAATTTATTTGAGCCAAACAGAGGTATTATAATCTATTAAAAATATTTAGCCAAACACACTGTATTCGTGACTTTATCTCATAACCCTGCAGATTGTCTGGTAGTTGCCCAGGACCTGAGGCAGGAAGGCGGACCCATGTGCCTGAACTTTCCAGTCATGTCTCTGCAACTGGTAGTTTTTAATAAAAGAAAAACTCTAACATTGTGAAATTACATCAGTGAAGAAACCATAGCTTTTTATGTTCTTGTATATGCTTTTCTTCTGTGCAACGTTATTCAATGCCCTAAATTTCAGCTACTTTTGAGATATTTTCTTGAATGTTGAGATTAGTCTGGAAATCAGGCTAGGAATAAATGAAATGCTGGTGTGGTAATAAAATTTATGTTACCATTTTATGAATATGAAAATGTCTAATTGTTATAACACAAGGTATCTTTGGATTAAGAAGTCTAGGACATTTTATTCTTTTACACCTTTTTTTTAAAGCAGGAAAACCTTTGCTTCTACCATCAGTCTTGAAGCAGAAATCCCAGAAAAAAGAATTTTATAATCAGTCACAAAGAATTCCTACACGCATCATGTATCCCTTCCTCATCATTTCCCATTTCTTAGGAGTCTCCACATTGTTTAATTGTAATCATGTGCAACTAGCATTTTAAAGCTTCACACTGCTTTCACATTTATGGGATATGATGAGAAGATTAAGAATGGTTGAAACTCAAGAGTAAATACAGGAAACTTAAGAGTAGATGTAGAAATGTGACTCCACCAGGCTTTCATGGAGCACACATTACCCCAGTGGGCTTCATGTTGTGGCCATCCATGTATAGAAGAACAAACTAGAAGGTGAACTCTCCCAAACAACCCTCATTCTAGTCAGGCCCCTCTCCTGTACTCTGCTTTGCAATTCTGTAGCAGGAATCTAAACTCTGGTTTCCTTCCATTGTATGGGTGTTGTTTGACCTGACTTTCCCTCAGCATGGAACTTACGCATATGGGACTCAGGTGGCAGGGCCCTGCCTTTCCAGGGCCTGCACTTAGTATTCAATCTATTGTGGAGCAGAGGGATGTTCATGACTCATAGCAAAACACCTCCCACGTCCCATAAAGTGACATGTTGTTTCTATTAAGGGATCATTTTCTTAAGTGAAATCATGACCAGTCATGATGGCATGGAAGTATACAGAGGCCAAGTGACTATGTGTTACTTTAATTACCAAAGAAGTAACTATTATGATTCCATAATGGTTCAAAGAAGAATTTTAAGACTGAAACAGTGGTTTTATTGTTTCTTTAGTTCAGAAGTAATTGAAATGGAATATGTAAATAGAGTCAAAGTGGACTTTTCCAAGTGAGAAAGAGAAGCCAATTGCACTTCGAAAGAAACTATATGACTATAGCAAGAAAGACATCGCCAATTAACAAATATTTATTTTCCTTTGCTATTCTCTGCTATTTATCCTGTTACATAGTAGTGGAATGAATTAGGAAGAGAGTGATGTAGAGTGCATGGTTTTCCATTGCAACACAAACTCTATCTATCTATCTATCTATCTATCTATCTATCTATCTATCTATCTATCTACCTACCTACCTACCTATATTTTTGCTGTTCCCGGGGTTTGAACTCAGGCTTGGACACAGTCCCTGAGCTATTTTTGCTTAAGGCTAGCACTCTGTCACTTGAGCAATAGCTCCACTTCCAGCTTTTTGGTGGTTAATTGAAGAGAAGAGTCTCACAGAGTTTTCCTGTCCAGGCTGGGTTAGAACCTCGATCCTCAGATCTCAGCCTCCTGAATAGCTAGGATTACTGGCTACAGCCACTGGCTTCCAGCTTACTTTCCCTATAGTCTTAAACTATATAGGAATCAACTCTTTGGTAAGCTTTTTTCCATTTTTATGTTTATATTACTAATGATTATTTTGTCTCTAATTTCCTATCTTATGATTATTTAATTATAAGACAATTGTTTATTTTTTATTTGATTAGTTATTTAAAGGACGGGTCTTTGGGGCTTTATATCATAGGATCCAAAGGTAGCACTAATGTCTGTGAACCTTAAAATTATACTACCACTTTTTTGATGACCAAAGCTCATTAGAAACTGGAGCCTGTGGCTCAGGCCTGTAATCCCAGATCCTCATGAGTTTGGAGGATTGTGCTTTGAAACCTGCCCTGGGCAGGGAAGTCCATGACATCCATCCTCCATGAACCACCAAAGTACCAGAAATTGTGCTATTTCTCATGGGGTAGCAGGCCAGCATGGAGTGACAAAGCTAAGGGACATAGCCCAGTCTCTGAGTTCAATTTTCAGTGCTGGCTCAAAAACCAAAACCCCACCAAAACACAACTGACCTGAAAGACTCTAGTCCTTGTGCGTAGGAACTAATAATTTGTCCTACTACTGTGAAGGGAAGAGCTTCTGAGTTCTTACAAAAACTATCTTTAAGTATTTGTGCAAAGGAGTTGCCATTTGACAAAGCAGTTTATGAATATGGCCCATCTTAACCCACCTCACCCCTTTCAACATTCTTGCCCCTCCTTCCTCTGCCCAGCCCTTCCGTTTTCTTACTTTTGTAGTATGTACAATGAATTCTTGACTACAATTCCCCCCTTCCCCTTCATTTGTCCCCCGCTCTCCCCTTGCCCCCACTTGATGAGCTGCTGTTTTTCACCCTTATGCTTTGGGAAGTAATGATAAGCACCACCCCTCCGCCGCCAGTACTTCCTCAGAACTTTCTAGATTCCTAAGAGTGGTCATTGTAAATGTCTAACACAAGAATAAATAGGATAGCAAGTTATGAGAGGGTTAAAGACATGCTTTAATCATAATCTTTGTGATTCAAATAAAGAAATGTTGTTGAATAAAGACACTGCACATTCCTGTTGGATATTTCTCACAGAGTGAACACAGTGCTGTCCCAACTCTTTTACTATATTTAAGTTTTTGGCTCATCACTGGTATTTGTTTCATAATCTAACAAAAAGATCACGTGTCTCTTGCTAGCAAAAGCTGCAGAGGAGGGAATGCTTATTCTATGAGTAGAGAGAGAAGGAAGGCTGGAGAGATGTTTGTGCTTGTGGAGAAGCTTATTTTATTTTTTTTTTTAATAAACGCAGGCCATGTTTGCCACCTCCCGAATTTTGCGCTACTCTTTTCGCTGTCCTAGCTTTGACTTAGTTTGTTTTATGTTCTCGTTTGGTTAGTTCCTTGAACATCCCATCTAATTTACATCTTATTCATTTTTGTGTTGCAGCTTCTGACAACTGTCTTGAGTCCACACTTCTCTAGATTTTTATACCTAGCAGCCATTTGGCTTCTACTTTTCCTGATCTCTCTCTTCCTCTCTCACTACCTGTGCCTAATGTTGAGGTTATAGTATCCAAAATAGCTCAGGCCTCAGCCACCTTGGTGTGTTCATGCTATCTGTCCCTACCTGCCTCAGTGTCTGTACCTTTTGGCTGGTTTCACTCAGATTATGGCCAGAGAATGGCTGAAGTAAATAACAGGAAGGAAGAAAGGAAATGTATGGTGATTAGCAGTTCTTTGAGGGAAATGTTTACCTTTATTCACAAACAGTGTATGTGTTGGTAGTTTTCCTATTGCCAGAGAAAGAGAGTGTTGATTCTAAATGTTAGTTTTTAACATGAGAATCTTAAGCATTATATGTTATAACTCTCAGAAATGTTAGGTGTTTCAGAATCATTAAAAAATATTTATTGTCTTTTTTCACCTTTATTGTCAAAGTGAAGTACAGAGGGGTTACAGTTTCATATATAATGCAGTGAGTACATTTCTTGTCAAATATGTTAGCTCCTCCTCCCCTCCACATGCCTACCTCTTCCCTCCTGCTTCCCCTTCCACCCACGAGTTGTATGGTTGGTTTACACCAAATGGTTTTGTGAGTATTGTGTTTGGAGTTGTTTGTATTTTTATCCTTTGTCTATTGATTTTGATATTTACTTTCTCTTCCCTAGCTCTAATACACGTATATACAGTATCCAGGGTACTCAGATGAGATACAGTGATAGTGGGGGTAAAACCACAGGAAGGGAATACGAGAGAAAATAAAAAGGGTACGGATTCATATCGCATGTTGAAAATAATTACAATAATGATATACCACTTGTTTCCATAACATGGAGCTCATTTCACTTAGCATCATCTTAAGTTTCCATAAGGGCATAGCTATTGGGCTATTATGACTTCGGCTTTGACTAGCCTAAACATGTACTAATTATTCCAAAAAATTTACTATGTGAAGTGAGCCAGACCTAAAGAAACATAGACTGTATTGTTTTCCTCATAGGAAAAACATTTTTTTTTCTTATTTATTGTCAAAGTGATGTACAGAGACGTTACAGTTGCATATGT
Organism: Perognathus longimembris pacificus; assembly: GCF_023159225.1. Classification (NCBI taxonomy): domain Eukaryota; kingdom Metazoa; phylum Chordata; class Mammalia; order Rodentia; family Heteromyidae; genus Perognathus; species Perognathus longimembris. Next base: position 26,627 of record NW_025959105.1, on the reverse strand, counting down.
TAGGCATTGGATACATTTCTTATACTGTTTGTTACCTCCTCCCTCACTTACCCTCCCCTCCCCCTGCCCCTCTCCCCCCAGAGTTGTTCACTTGGCTTACACCAAACAGTTTTGAAAGCATTGCCTTTGTAGTCGTTTGTCTTTTTATCTTGTATCTCTCGGTTTTGGTATTCCCTTTCACTTTCCTAATTCTAATACCAGTATATACAGTTTCCAAAGTACTCAAATAAGATACACTGATAGTGAAGGTACAACCGCAGGAAGGGGATACAAGAGCATCATCAACAGTAGAAGCTACAGTTACACATGGCATGTTGAAAGTAATTACAGCAGTGATATAACAGTTGTTTCCATAAAATGGAGGTTGTTTCACTTAGCCTCATCTTATGTGTTCATAAGAGTATTGCTGTTGGGCTCTTGTGATCCTCTGCTGTGACTAGCCTAAACCTGAGCTAACTATTCCCTATGAGAATAGGGAATCCTATTCATAGCATAGAATCCATGTTTCTTTGGGTCTGGCTCACTTCACTTAGGATAATTTTTTCCAAGTCCTTTCATTTCCTTACAAATGCGGCAATGTCATTCTTTGAGACAGAGGTATGAAATTCCATTGTGTATATGTACCACATTTTCCTGATCCATTCATCTACTGAGCGTTACTGGGTGGGATCCATATTTTAGCTATGCCAAATTGTGCTGTGATGAATATTGTTGTGCTGGTGGCTTTTGTGTGTTCTTCTCTGTGGTCTTTGGGTAGATGCCAAATGTGGGGCTGCTGGATCATAAGGGAGCTCTATGTTTACCTTCTGAGAAATCTCCATACCACTTGCCAGAGTGGCTGAACAAGTTTACATTCCCACCAACGATGAAGTAGGGTTCCCTTTTGTCCACATCCCCTCCAACATTTATTATTGTTAGTTTTCTTGATATAGGTCATTCTTACTGGGGTGAGATGGAATCTCAATGTTGTTTTGATTTGCATTTCTTTTATGGCCAGAGATGTAGAGCACTTTTTCATATGACTCTTGGCCATTCTCATTTCCTCATCAGAGAAGTCTCTTTGTAAGTCTTTAGCCCACTTGTTGAGGGGGCTGTTGGTTCTTTGTGGTTTTGTTTTGGAGGAATTTAATTTTTTGTAGTTCTGCATATATTTTAGATATGAGGTCTTTGTTCATTGTATGGCTGATAAAGATCTTTTCCCAATCTGTAGGCTTTCCATTCATCTTGTGAGCTATGTCCTTTGCCCTGCAGAAGCTCAGCAATTTGATGCAATTCCATTTGCTCGTCCTTTTTGTGATTTGTAGCATTTATGGCTCTTTTTTAAGGAAGGTCTGTCCTGTGCCAAGGAGCCCAAGTGTTTCTCCTACTTCTTTTAGTGCTTTCAAGGTATCTGTTATAATTTCAAGATCTTTGATCCATGTGGAATTGATTTTGGTGCAGGATGATATATAAGGATCTAATTTTTCTTTGTTGTGGGTGTTGAACCAGTTTTGCCATCACCATTTGTTAAAGAGGCTATCTTTCTTCCATCGTATTTTTTTAGCTCCTCTATCAAAGATTAAGGGGGCTTAGTTCTGTGTGTTCACTGCTGGATCTTCAATTCTGTTCCATTGGTCTTCAGGCCTGTTCCATTGCCAATTCCAAGCTGTTTTTATAGCTATAGCTTTATAATACAGCTTGAAGTTTGGTATTGTAATTCCTCCAGCATTGTTCTTTCTGCTTAGGATTGTTTTTGCTAGTCGGGGGGTCATTTATTTTTCCATATAAATTTCTGGATTGCTTCCTCAATTTCATTAAAAAATGGTGTTGGGATATTAGTGGGTATTGCATGGAATTTGTAGATAGCTTTTGGCAATATTGCCATTTTGACTATATTAATCTTCCCAATCGAGGAGCATGGGAGGTTTTTCCATTTCCTTAGCTCTTTTTTTTTTTTCAAATTTTTATTATCAAAGTGATGTACAGAAAGGTTACAGTTTCATATTTTAGGCACTGGATACATTTCTTGTACAGTTTGTTACCTTGTCCCTCATACCCCTCTCCCTCCTCCCCCTTTCCCTTCCATCCCCCCCCCCCACGGAGATGTTCAGTTCACTTACACCAAACAGTCTAATCATAGAGGTCTTTCACTTCTTTGGTTAAGGTTATTTCTAGGTATTTTATGTTTTTGAGACTATTGCAAAGGGAGTTGCTTTCCTGACTTCAGCCTCTGTCTTCGTGTTATTAGCATATAGAAAGGCTGTTGATTTTCGAGGGTTTATTTTATATCCTGCAACTTTGCCAAAGTTTTGGATCTGCTCTAGTAGCTAGGGAGTAGAGTCTATGGTGTTCGTTAGGTATAGGATCATGTAATCTGCAAAGAGAGAAAGCTTAACTTCATCTTTTCCTATTTGGATCCCCTTTTTGTTTTCTTCTTGCCTAATTGCTCTGGCTAGGAATGTTAAAGAGGAGGGGAGAGAGCAGACATCTCAATCTTGCTCCTGATTTTCAAAGGAATGGCTTTGGCTTTACACCATTTAGAATTATGCTTGCTGTTGGTTTGTAATAAACTGCCTTTATTATATTCAGGAATGTTCCTTGGAATCCCAGTTTCTCCAGGATTTTTATCATAAATGGGTACTGGATTTTATCGAACGCCTTTTCTGCATCCAGAGATATAACCATGTGGTTCTTTACCTTGCTCTGGTTGATGTGGTGGATTACATTAATTGACTTGCGTATATTGAACCAACTTTGCATCCCTGGGATGGATCCAGTTTGAACATGGTGTATGATATTTTTGATGACCTGTTGAAGTCGATTGGACAGAATTTTGTTGAGAATTTTTGCATCTATGTTCATCAGGGAAATCGTTCTATAGTTCTGTTTTGTTGATGAGTCCCTGCCTGGTTTTGGGATGAGGGCTATACTGGCTTCATAGAATAAGTCTGGTAGTGAACGTTCTCTTTCAATTTCACTGAAGATTTTGAAAAATATTGGTGTGACTTCTGTTTTGAAAGCCTTGCAGAATTCTGCTGTGAATCCATCTGGACATGGGCTTTTCTCTGATGGGAAATCACTTATTGCTGTTTCTATTTCAAGGCTGGGTATGAGTCTGTTTAGAAGGTTTAAATCTTCATGGTTGAGTTTGGGGGTATCAATTTTTTCTAGAAAATCATCCATTTCTTCCAGGTTCTCGAATTTGTTGGCACAAAGGTTTGCAAAATAGTCCCTTATTGTGTTCTGAATTTTGGTTGTTTCTGTGGTGATGTTACCTGTTTTATCTCGGATCTTGTTTATGTGGGTGTGCTGCCATCGTTTTTTGGTCAGGTTTGCTAGGAATTTGACTATCTTGTTAATATTCTCAAAGAACCAAGTCTTTGTTTTGTTGATTGTTGCGATGGTTTTTTTTTCTCCCTCTCAAGTATATTTAATTCTGATTCGATTTTAATTATTTGCTTCCATCTATTGACTTGGGGGTATGGCTTCTTGTTCTCTTTTGAGAAGATTAAGGTGATTCCGTAAGTTGTTGAGTTGCTGTTTATCCAGATTGTTGGTGTAGGCACTCAGATATAAATTTTCGTCTGAGTACTGCCTTTGCTGTGTCCCAAAGGAGGTGGTACTTTGTGCACTCACCTTGGTTGAATGCCATAAATATTGAATTGCTGGTCTAATTTCTTCAATGACCCACTGATGGTTCAGCAGTGTGTTGCTTAGTCTCCATGGATTGTATCATTTTGTGTGGTGGCTGTTTGAGTTGAGCTTTAATTTTAATCTATTGTGGTCTGAGGGAAGGCAGGGAATGATTTTGATACTTCTGAATTTGTACAGATTTTCTTTGTGCCCTAAGATGTGATATATTTTGGAGAATGTTTCATGGGCTGCTGAAAAGAATGTGTATTCTGGTATTGCTTGATGGAATATTCTGTAGATGTTGGTTAAGTCTAGTTGGTCTATGCAGTTGATTAGTTCTGTGGATTCTTTGGTCAGTTTTTGGCCTGTTGGTCTGTCCAGAGGTGACAGTGGAGTGTTAAAGTCTCCAACAATCAATGTGTTTGGGACTATGAGTGATTTTAGAGTCAGTAGTGTTGGTTTGATGAAGTTGAGTTCTCCTGTATTTGGTGTGTGGATATTTAAGATGGTTTTATCCTCCTGTAGGAGACATCGCTTTATTAGTATGTAGTAACCTTCTTTGTCTCTTCTTACCATTTTTAATTTGAAGTCGATTTTATCTGATGCTAGAATTCCACTCCAGCCTGCATTTGGGGGCCATTTATTGGTAGATTTTATTCCAGCCTTTCACCTTTAGAAGAAGTTTGCTTTTGCTAGATAGATGTGTCTCTTGGAGGCAGCAGAAAGACGGATCTTGATGTTTGATCCAAGTAATGAGCCTATGTCGTTTGAATGAAGAATTAAGTCCATTAATGTTGAGAGTTAGGTTTGAGAGATGATCATTTGTCCTTTCATTGTAGCTATCTTGTTAAAAGCTGTGTCTTCCCAATTCTTGATCTAATATTCTGGTTTTCTATTTAGGGTTCATTTCTCTGTCTGTATTGGGATCTTGATTATTTTCCCTGTATAGTACATCTTTGAGGATTTTCTGTAAAGCTGGTTTGGTGGAGATACATTGTTTCAGTTTTTCCTTCCTGTGGAAGACTTTTATTTGACCTTCAGCTATGAATGAGAGTTTAGCTGGGTACAGCATTCTTGGTTGATATTTATTATTATTTAGGGTTTGGCATACCTCATTCCAGGATCCCATTGCTTTTCATGGTCTCTGCTGAGAAGTCTGGGGTAATTCTGCTTGCTTTTCCTTTATTTGTGATTACTTTCTTCTCCGTAACATCTTTAAGGATTCTTTCCTTGGACTCTACTGATCCTGTTATGATCACAATGTGTCAGTGGGATGTCCTATTCTGATCTGGTCGCTTTGGGGTTCTAAATGCTTCTTGTATCTGTATCGGCCTACCTTCCTGGATAGTTGGGAAGTTCTTGGCTAATATTCTGTTAAATAGGTTGCATATTCCATTAACTTCTTTCTCCTGGTTTTTCTCAATTCCTATTCGCCTCAAATAGTGCTTCCTGCTTGTGTCTTGGAGCTCCTGGAGTGATCTGTTTTATCGATTGGATTGGTTTTGTATTTTTGTGTGACATTTCTCCATAGATTCTAGGGAATCTTCAGCTCCTGAGATTTGATCCTCTGCTTCACCTACTTGAGACTGTAGGCTAGTTACTTGATTTTGAATCTCTTTTCCTTCAGACTGGTCTTTCCTGATGATTTCCATGTCCTTGCTAGAAGTATCTCTTAGGTCCTGCATGGACATCTTTACATTATTAATTTGGTTTTGAGTGCTGTCTCTCAAATCTTTTAGCTGGGTAGTTATCTTTTCATATGACTCTTGAAGTTCATTTATCTTTCTCTTTGTTGAGGCCATGAAATCATCTATTACTTTATGGATGGATTGATGTATGGATGGATTCAAACTTTTCATTTAACATGTTTATCAGTAGACTTTGTAGAGCATTTTGAGGGTTCTCTTCTATGTCTTTGATTGACTGCTCTGCTTCCTGCTTGTTTTGAGTGGGAGATATGACTGCATTGTTTGCCATCTTGTGTTTCTTCTGCCCATTTGGATTGGGAATGCCTATCTAAGAGCACCTGTGAGCACTGTTTAAGACCCAAAGCAGACCTTACCAAGCACTGTTGTGTAAATCTTAGAAGTTCACAATTATACACAGATACTTGGTATAACTGTATATAAAATTAGATTCGGTGTTCCTAAAAATACAATTTCAAAATAACAACCAATCCTGTATTCAATAGTTAATAAGTACTGTTAAAATACTATGAGCTGGATTTCTCTATAAACCACTTTGATTCACTTGGATTGAACAGGGATATCCTCTATCCAATAACCAGGGATCAATGGAGTCTGGAGGTCCTGAATGTAAATCTGGAGGATAAGTGAGAGGTAGTGAAGGGAATAGAGTAAAATGTATGTGGGGGTGGTGGTGATGGTGGCGGTGGTGGTGGTGGTGATTTTGGTTTCATTTCAGTGACGTGGAAATGTGAAGAAGATTAGAATCGGTAGAAAGGACAAGATTAATATGATGAATAATGGAGAGTTAGCAGAAAAGAGTGAAGCTGTTAGTCATAGGAAAGTAATTTAAAAGTAAGAGAATGTGAAAAGAGAAACAAAGAAAAATACTGGAAGACAAATGCACAAAACACAAAACAATTAACAACCCAACCCCCGAAAAAGGAAATTAAAAAAGCCGATAAAACAAAAAAAAAAAATAGAAAACAAAATACCAACGACGTCTCAGAAATGAAAAATAGAAAAAAAAAGTTTAAAAAATGTTTTTAAAAAATGGAGTGTTCCTTGTTTGGGTGGGTTTTCTCCAGTCTCTGGTTTCCTTGCAATGGTCTGTAGTCTATTTTGCTGCTTGGCTGGTTTGACTTGCTTTCAGTTTTCAGGGGGTGGATCTGCTCTGACCCTCCTCGCCTGTTAGGGAAATCCTGGGGCTCTGTGGTTCGCACAGCTTTCAGGAAGGGCTTGGGGGTCCTCCTTAGATGGAGATTGTTTAGGAGTAAAGGAAGCAGCGGTTGGTTAGGACAATCAGGTTCTGGGTCTCCCTATAGTTGGAGGCATTCACTATGGTCTTCCTGGGGTGGAGAATTCTCGGCTTCTATTGCTGTGGTGGATGCAACAGGGGAAGACAAATACTCTTCCCTCCACCTTGTGAATGCTTCTGATGCCATATGGCAGGGTTGGGCTCAAGATCCACCTGTTAGTGTTCCTACGCAGTATGTGTGTGTGATCATGAACACACTGGAGTCGCAAGTATGCACAATCCCCACGTCTTTCTGCAGAGATGTCCAATGATGCATAGTGGGCTGGGTGGACTTTGACAGCGCACACGGAGGTATATCATGTATACTCATGGAGGCAGTGTATCTTGCTGTGGAAGTGAACCCTGGGTTGATGAGAAGGAAGGTCCCGCTAGACAGTTCAAAGATGCAACTTGTCGGGTTTACTGTTTTCTGAGGAGATCACCTCTGTTCCTGCTTCTATTCCACACAACCTGAAGCTATCTATTAGGTATTTAAAAATAAATATGACTCTGTGTTTGTGTGTATTTGTGTATTTGTGTATGAAAGAGAGAGAGAGAGTATTCATATACATATGTGCACTAGTACTTGAGCTCAGGGCATCTTTCTTTATTTTATGTTTATTGTACAGGTGGTGTACAGAGGGGTTACATTTACTTACCTAAGGTAATGACTACATTTCTTGTCAAACTTGCTACCTTGTCCCTCATTTTTCTTCCAGCTTCCCTCTTCCCATATCCCGCCCCCCCAAGTTTCAAGTTATTTTACAACATATCTTGTAGTTAATACTGTTGCATTGGTTCACGTTTTACCATTTGTCTATACATTGGAAAACAAAAAACCAACAACATCTGTTAAATAAAAAATAAAAATAAATCTTTAAAAAATGGAGTCTTCCTTGTTTGGGTGGGCTTTCTCCAGTCTCTGGTTTCCTTGCAATTGTCTGTAGTCTATATTGGTGCTTGTGTGGTTTGACCTGCTTTCAGTTTGCAGCGGGTGGATCAGCTCTGACCCTCCTCCTCTGTTAGTGAAATCCTGAGGCTCTGTGGTTCGCACAGCTTTCACATAGGACTTGGGTGTCCTCTGTAAATGGGGGAAGTGAACAGTCTTGGGAGCCCTGGCTCCTCCCATCTGCTGTGAGACTGGTGCCTTTATCACCTGGCTTTGGAGAGGCTGTGGACTCAGCAGGGCGGTTGGCTCTGGCCTGGTTTACCTGTCTGAGAGTTGCTTGCCTAGGGGTGGTTCCTCCCTCATGGGCAGGATGGCCTCCTGAGCATAGCTGGCTATGGAATTCAGCTCCATTTTGGGCTGGGAATTAGGCTTCCTCTGAGATGGGGCCATTTATCTGTCTCGGGAACTGTTTGTTCTCCTATCTGGTTGTTCCTTGCTGCCGGTAGCTGCTCGCCACTTTCCGTTTTAATTTAGAAATTCTGGCGGGCAGGGCGGGCACCTCTGGCTGAGTTCACCTGAGTTGTGAACTGTGGCCTGGATGAGCTTCCCACCTGGGCAGGGGTTGCTCTTCTGGGTGGAGCTGGCCCTCATTGGTCTGTCCCTCTTGCTCTTTTCAAAGGTGGCCCCTTTGTCCTCGCTTTCCCCAAGCCGGGTTTATTTCCAGTCTGGTCTGACCCTATGCCAGTGTCAGAGATGGTGCTTTGCTCTGGCAGTGGGGAAAAGGCTACCGATGCTTCTCTGTGGGCACGAGTGAGAATATCTTTTGTGGGGTACTCATGCTTTGTCTGCCATTTCGGCCTGTCCATGCTCAGCCTGAGATCCACGTCTGTCTGCCACCATCTGGAGGATTTCACCTTGGTCACTTCTGGGTGGTTTAGGTCCATGAACTGTGAGACGCTGTGCCAGCGCCGGCACTGGCTTGGCAGAGGGATGAGGCCCAGAACTGAAATCTGTGTTTTCAGGCCAGCAATGTCAATTTTTCCTTATTGGACAGAATCCCTGTACTGTTATAACTTACTTGGGCTGTCTTTCTAGGAGTAAAAGTTTCTGGAGTGGTAAAACTGGGGTGTTGGAGAGAGATTAACTAGGGCTCTGCTGCTCCTCTGCTCAGGGAAAATATTTTTAAATTGCTATGTGCTGGTGGTTCATGTCTAGCTATTTGGAAGACTCAAAAGTGAGGATTGCAATTGGAAGCTAGCCTGGGCAGGAAAGTCACTGAGATACTTGTCTCCAATTGACCACCAAAAGAAAACAAAACAATACAGCAGAAAGTGGAGCTTTGTGAGAGTGCTAGCCTTAAGCACAAAAGAACAGGATCATTGGCCAGACCAGAACTGGCACCAAAATCCCAGAGACCTAGTGAAATGTTCATTGTGACTAAGCCTGCCTTATTATTTAGAGCTAGAAATGGGCTGTTAAGGTCTTGGGAAGAACTAACTGAGTATCAAACTAATTAAAGTCTTCAAAATAACTAATAGTGTATAAAAATGTAGTCTATAATCAGTGGTGCCCAATATTAATGGATTTAACTCTATATTATGATGGGTATTTGAGTTCATGATTCCCCGTTGGTTTAGTCTTTGCAGCTTCTATAGTAGCAGCCCCCCATTTTGTTTGAGAAATTAATATTTGACTTTCTTTGTCTTTCTTATGTAATTTGGTAAATTCTCTGCTGAGAATTATGATACCTTGTAGAAAGCTGTTGACACACCAATTAGGTGGTTTTCCTGAAGCTAAATGACCCCTGTCAGTTGTTAGATCAACTGTGAGAATTTATCCCTTCTGCAGGTGAGCTTTTCCTGGCCATTATTTTTAAGGACCATCACCCGCGCTCATAAAGATGGGTTCAGGTACTGCAGCCATGTTTACTAGTAAATACTTTGGGTGTTGGCTAAGCTCTCCTGGGGCTACAAAAATCAGAGACCCACTCAGGTGGGTCTAAAAGAAACAGTGGTGTCAAGACTCTGGCTAATTCCTCCCTTTAGGTGGCTGTCCATGTGTCCTGTTGGATGTGTAACAGGGGGAGGTGCACGGCTGTCCAGCTGTCCGTGTGTCCATCCGCCCATCTCTTTGTCCGTCTGTCTCTCTCTGTGTCTGTCCGTCCATCCATTTGTCCATGTGTCCGTCTGTCTCCAGGTCTGTCTGCCCGTCTGCTCATCTGTCCATCTGTCCATCCATCCGTCCATCTGTCTGTCTCCCTGTTTCTCCGTCTGTCTGTCTGACCATCTGCTCAGTGTGTTTGTCCGTCTGTCTCCAGGTCCATCTGTCCATGACTGTCTGTCTCCCTGTGTGTCTCACTGTGTGCTCATCTGTCTGTCCGTCTCCCTCTCTTGTCTATCTGTCTCCATGATGTCCATCTGTCCATCCGTCCATCTGTGTCTTTTTGTCATCTGTCTGTCTCCAGTTCTGTCTGTCTGTCTCCCTGTCCACCTGTCTGTCTGTCCTGCTCATCTGTGTCCCTGTCTGTCTGTCTGTCCATCTGTCTGCTGTGTGTCTGTCTGTCCGTCTCCCTATCTGTCTGTCTCCATGTCAGTCTGTCCATCTGTCTGCCTGTCTCTTGTCCATGCCTGTTTGTCTGTCTCCAGGTCTGTCCATCTGTCTCCCAGTCTGTCTGTCTGTCTGTTCATCTGTCCGTCCATCTCCCTGTCTCCCTGTCTGTCTGTCCGTCTGTCTTCATGTCTGTCCGTGTCTCGATTCCCATCGCTGTCTGTCTGTCACCGCCCAACCCCCCAGCCCCCCATGTCCCTCTGTCCCTCCATCCGTCTGTCTGTCCATCTTCACCAGTCAACTTGTCGCTGACACAGGGAACGCGGGCGCTCAGGAGCCTGCAGGGCAGACGGACGGACGGGTGGATGTGGGCTCGAATCCCGGCCTCCCGCATGGCCCACAATGCATTGCGTTCCCCCCCCCCACCCCGGGGGCCCCGGGTTCAGATTCCGGCTCAACTCTGACAGCACCAGCCCAGACCCAGCGACCCCAGTGCTGCCGAAGCAGCAGGTGCAGCATGGCTGGCCCGGCGGGGACCCTTGAAACCTCCGACCATGTGGGTGTGCACACACTCAGAGAGGAAGGGATGGGAGGGGGAGGGGTCACATGAAGTGGGGAGGGAGGGACACGTGAACCTCAGCTCCTTGCCCCAGCCCTCCCCACACGACTCCACCTGCAAAGGCTCCCCCCCATGTGAGGCCTCTGAGGACACTTGAAATCGCCACCTATCCACCCACAGGCCCAGAATGGTCTTGGGGACACTTGAAACCACCCCCCCACCCAGATCCCCATTCCCCCGGGGACACTTGAAACCGCCGTGGGGACACTCAAAACTGCCCCACATCCACTCACAGGCCCAAGGTTTTCGTGGGGACACTGGATACCGCCCTCCATCGATGCACACGCCGAGGGTTGCCTTGGAGACACTTGAAAGCACCCCCTAAAGAACTGCCCCCATCATGGGACACTTGAAACTGACCCTCACCCAGACCCCCTCCCCTTGGGGACACTTGAAACCGCCCTCCATCCACCCACAGGCCCAGGGTTGCCTTGGCGACGCTTAAAACCGCCCCCTACAGAACCACTCCAACCCGGGGACACTTGAAACCGCCCTCCATCCACCCACAGGCCCAAGGTGGTCCTGGTTACACTTGAAAGCACCCCCCCAAGAGCCCCTCCCCATTGGGATACTAGAAAACACCCTTGGGACACTTGAAACCGCCCTGGGTACACTTGAAACCACCCACCACAGACCCCTCCCCACCCTGGAGACACTTGAAACGAATCGCCCCAGACCCCTTCCCCCGGGAACACTTGAAACCGCCCTCCATCCACCCACAGGCCCAAAATGGTCCTGGGGACACTTGAAACCACCCCCCACCCAGAATCTCTACTCCTGGGGACACCTGAAACCTCCCTGGGGACAGTTGAAACCGCCCTCTGCTCCCCAAACTCCACCGTGTTGCTCCAGGAGCCCTAGGTCAGGGTGCGGGCTTCCCTGGCCCGGATGCACAGGCCCGGTGAGGCCCAGGTTCGAGGCCTGGCAGGGCGTAGGTGTTGTCTGAGCCTCCCAAGACCTCAATGTGGGGGGAGACTCGCCATGGGGCAGGGGTAAACTGAGGCACGGGGCGGTTCCAGGAGCACTCACCGGGGAGTCCTGGGAGACCAGCTGGCCACCATGCTAAAAGAACAGAGCACAGGCCTCAGTCAGCACTGACTGCGGGGCAGGGTGCTGGACCGTGTACTTCTGGGTGATGTGCTTAGTACTCCCACGTGCTGTGTGGAGTACTCCCCAGTGCTGGGCTGAGTACTCCCATTTCACACTAATCCTGAAACCCACCTCTCCCAACCAATACTGGACTGAGTAGTCCAGGGTGCTACAACCAGTACTCCCTGGTGCTGGACTGAGTACTCCCGGGTGCTGCACTGAGTACTCCCATCCCTCCCCGGTGCTGGACTGAGTACTCCCATCCCACACCAATCCGGAACCCCACCCCCTCCTGACCGTTGCTGGACTAAATACTTCCCGCCAGTGCTGGACCGAGTACTCCCGGGTGTTGCACTGAGTACTCCCATGCACAGGGCCAGCTGGTACCGGAAGTCGTGCTTGCTCCACTGCCTCCAGGTCCTGTGTGGCTCCCACCATACCTGCCAGCCCCGGGGGCCGCAGGCAATGCTCACGTTTCACAGGGGGTCAAAGTGTTCTGAAAACTGCCACAGATGAATGGAGGGACACCGGGTGGGGTGGGGGGGCTCGAAACTGCCCTCGGTGGTGCCAGGGATACTTGAAACTGCCCTTGTGGGTCTTGGGGGACACTCAAAACTGCCCTGGATGCTCATGGGGACAGTGGAAACCGCCCTCCATCCACCAAGGTGCTCGTGTGGACACTTGAAACCGCCCTCAGCGGTCTCGGGGACACTTAAAACCGCCCTGGATGGTCCTGGGAAAACTTGAAGCTGCTTTTGGGGGTCATGGGGAACCCTTGAAATCGCCCTAGGTGGTCTTGGGGATACCTGAAACTGCCCTCCATGCACCAAAGTGCTCGTGGGGATAATTGAAACCACTCTCGGTGGTCTCGAGGACACAAATCCGCCCTCGGTGTTCTTGGGGACACTTTAAACTGCCCTTGGTGGTCTCTGGGATACTTGAAACCGCCCTGGGTGGTCCAGGGGGTACTGGAAACCACCCTCACCAATTTCACGGGCATAGAGCCAGGCGTCCAGGAAGTGGACGGGGCCAGCGGGGCTCGAGCCGGTGACCAGGGCGTAGGTCTGGGCCCAGAGGCCAGCAAGATCGGGGAGGATGCAGCCCACCTGGAGGCCGGACTGGCACATGTCGGCCAGCACTCATGGTACAGGCCGGTCCTAGGGAGTGGTGGGGCATTAGAAACTCACAACGGCCGAAGGTGGGGACATTAGAAACCGACAGTGGCCAACAGAGGTGGCATTACAAACTGACAATGCCAAAGAGAGGCGTTAGAAACTGACAATGGCGGGATGAGCGGGGAACATTAGAAACCGACAATGGTGCGGAGGGGGCATTGAAACCGGCAGGGGTGGCCCCACCTGGAGTCCGGATCCTGAAGGAATACTGTGTCCCCCGCGGTGCCTGCGGCCCCAGTGCCCATGAGCAGTTCAGGGCCTGGGCCTCGAAGACATAACACACAAGGCCTGGGGAAAGGACATGGCGGGGGGGGGGTGGAGGGTGGAGGGCCTGTGGGGAGACTTACCCCTGACCCTTCAATCCCACGACCTCTGACCCTTCAACCCCAAAACCCCTGACCCTTCAACCCCATGTCCCCTGACCCGTCAACCCATGACCCCTGACCAGTTCAACCCCATGATTCCTGAACTTTCAACCCAATGACCCCTGAACCTTCAACATATGACCTGTGACCCCTGACCCTCGATCACCCCCCCCTACCCGGAACCTCAGGACCTCACCCGGGTTTGTGAACCCCAGGCCTTTGGTCAGGGGCCTCCTGGCCACAGTGAGTGTAACCTCAAACTCGACTCCCTGGTACCACAGGAGATCCCAGAATTCGCAGCTACATTGTCCGACGGGGACCTTGGAGAGCGGGGGGGTCGGTGCCTTGACATAAACCGGAACACCTGGGAGATCCATTCGTCCATCCATGCCTCAACTTAGCCCCCGGAACACCAGGGAATGTGGGCCAGCCCACCCCTGCCTCAGTTTACCCCACCGCCCCCACCATTGGCCTCTCAGGGTGGGGGCCTGGTGTCTCCGTCGTGCCTCGATTGCCCCAACTGTCCAGCAGTGTGACCGACCCCTTGTTCGGGTTCACAACGATGCACCGGGCCTCTGTGGTGGTGGCCACACAGTGCCAGCTTAGCCTGTGGCTCCTGGAGTCGAAGGTCAGGCCCAGGTCAGGTACAGGGTCAGGGGTCGCAGGGCCCAAGGTTGGGGGGGTCTCAGGGGTCAGGAGGGCGCGGGGAAGCTTCCAGAAGATGGTGTGGGAGTCTCTGGTTGGATTGGTGGGGTCACGAGGAACAAAGGTGAGAAGTCAGGATCATCCATACAAGGGTACTGTGTTCGAATCCTCCCTTGGGCTGATGGAGGAACCAGAAAGGAGGTGAGTTACCCGGATGAGCTTCAGCCATGAGGACGAGGAGGAGGAGGAGGAGGAGGAGGAGGGGGAGGAAGATGGAGGCTGCAGACCAGGGGAGGATCAGGGCAGGAGGCCTGGACCTGGAGAGCACTGTGGAGAGAGCAATGGGGATGGGTGGGTGGGTGGGTGGGTGGATGATTGGGTGGATGGGTGGAAGAGTGGGTGGATTGATCGGTGGGGGGGTGGATGTGTGGGTGGATCTATGGGTGGGTGGATGGGTGGATGGGTGGGTGGATGAATGATGGGTGGGTAGATGGGTGGGTGGATGGTTGGGTAGGTGGGTGGATGGATGGGTGGGTGGGTGGATGGATGGGTGGGTGGGTGGATGGGTGGGTGGATGGATGGGTGGGTGGATAATTGGGTGGGTGGGGGATGGGTGCTTGATCTCATCCCTCTCTCCTTCCCCCTCCCTCTCCTCCCTGGTGGCCCCTGGGGCTTTCACACTCACTGCAGGCCATTGGCACATCGGGTCGGGTGTGGGGCAGCCAGGGTGCCCGTCTTGGTTCCGGGGGTTTGGGCTGTCAGGTGTGGACCCCCGGGTGGGTGTCCTGGGGAGCTTGGGGTGGCTGGGCCCTGACGTTTCTGGGCTCCGGACGGGGAGTGGATGCCGCTTCCCCTTTCTCGCTTCTCCTGGGGGTTTCCTGGCTCCTGGGCATCTCATTCTCCTTTCTCGGGGATGGGGAAGCCAAGGCGGCACCCCGGTGAGGACAGGCCTTGGGGCCTCGGGGGTGCGGGTGCCATGCACAGACAGACAGACAGACAGACAGACAGACCTGAGTCCTCCTTGGGTGGTGGTGCTGGGTGCTGAGTCCTCCTGGGTGGTGGTATTGTGTGCTGAGGCCTCCTGGGTGGTGGTATTGAGTGCTGAGTCCTCCTTGGGTGGTGGTGCTGGGTGCTGAATCCTCCTTGGGTGGTGCTGGGTGCGTCTCCCAGACAGAGAGACACAGTCCAGTCGGAGGAATGGTGGGGCAGACAGAGGGACGGACATGTGGATTGGGAGACGGAAAAGGAGGGACGGGCGGACACACAGACGGAGAGAGGCGCAGACACACAGACAGACAGACAGACAGGACAACATAGAGACAGACAGGGAGACAGACAGACGCACAAGAGATGGACAGACAGATGGACAGGGAGACAGACACATAGACAGACAGATGGATGGACAGATGCAGGGGGCCCTGCACCCCGGGCGCTCTCCTGACCAGCAGGAGAGGCAAGGAGGCGCGCCCCTCCCCGCCGAGGGTGAACCCAGAATAGGTAATAAGCAGCAAGTCGCCCGCACGCAGCCCAACCCAACCTTTATGCCACAGTTAGATGGTCAGTCGACTTGGGCAGAGTTCAAGACCGCTCTCTGTTTATTGGCACGAACCCCATCTTAAGTATGGTCAATGGCAGCAGGAAGAGGAGGGGTGTAACATACCTAGTCAGGGGCTACGATTGGCGGTCGGAGCTGTCTGTCAAGGGTGGAAGGCCATGGGACCTCCCTAAGGGGCGGCCTGAGTCTATGTCACTACCAGCAGGACCACCCCAGGTTACTGCCTAGAGCTGCCTTCCAGTTCCGGACCCCGAAGGCAGGCGGGGTTAGCCAGGATCCCTCTCCCCGGAGGCGGTGCAACAGTCACACAACTCCAGGGCGTGCACAGTCGGGGCCAGGCGGTGCGCCCCACATCTCCTCCTTTTCTGTTTAATAAGCTGGTGGATGTCCTACTCGAGAAAGTGCCTGTCTTAGGTCGTCCCCCCTGAAGGATCTTACCTGTCATTGGCTGGCCATCCTAGCTCGTCGGGCCACCCTGCCTATGAGGCTTGCCAGCCCCAGCAAAGGAACAAGGCGGGAGGAGAGGGGTCTGTGCTCAAGAGGAGGCCCTGCTATTTCTGCCTCACGCCTGTGCACTCTGGTAGGCTGCACATCCTGGAAGGGGCCATGACCAATTTCATAGGGTTCCCAAATGGCTAAAGGCAGCATAATGCTGCCAAACCACCGTTGACTGGACAGCTCTGGCTCATTGCTTAAGAACTAGGGGAAGCCTATTTGCCCTAGCATGGTCAGGTGTAAATACAGAGGCTATATAAGCACAGAGGCAAATGCAAACACAGGTCATGGGGGTCTCTCCCACGAGGAGGAGAGGGTAGGGGAGCCACCAGCATTCCTTCCAGAGGGACCAGCCAACACAGCAAGCCTGCAGCTCCCAATGAACAGTACCCACACCTTGCTCCCTGTTGATCTTGCTAGCACCTGGCACTGGACCGTACATGGGGGGAATGGAGTGGATCGGGTGAGAGAACAGAAACACTTATTTCCTTGAAGCTTAAGAACATAATGGGAGGGCTGAAAGTGAGGAAGTGGGTGGATGGACCTTGAATAAACATTCAGAACCATCTAGTTCTCCTTTCTGTTACAACCTAAAGCCTGCAAGACCAGAGATCTGTCACACAACTCTCCTCTATCTTATTGGCACCAAAAGGGTCCGAGGACATGTTAGATTGTTGCAGAGCCATAAATGAAGTACTCATTTTCAGTACTTGATGCACTTAGGGTACATTTGAAACCCATTTCCCTCTTCTACCTTTACGCTTCTATCTCCCTAACACACCTGAAGCCAAGTTTATCATCCAATTGAGGAGGAAGAGAGCAGAGGAGGAGGAGAGCAGAGGAGGAAGAGAGCAAAGGAGGCGGAGAGCAGAGGAGGAGGAGAGCAGAGGAGAGCAGAGGAGCTCAGAGGAGTGCAGAGGAGAGCATTATTTATTTTTGTTTGTTTTGCTCCCAGCTGGGAGGAGAGCCACAGGCTGAGGATGGTCCTTGCCTGCGGGTCCCCGTGCTGAGCCCCATACAGGTCCCTCACCGCGCCTGCCTGGCACCTACTCTGCCAACTACTTGTGCAGCCGCCAGGACTGAACTTTGGAGGACTTGTCGCTACTCCTCTGGCCAGTTGTCTTGGCAGGAGGTAGAAGGTGGCCAGAGGACCCCCTCCTTACCATGCTGGTGAAGAATCCTGTGGGGAAGGGAGCAGGGTGAAAGGCTGGATCTGAAGAACCCAGCCCTTCCAGGCAGCATTGCACCTGTGCCATGCCCCCGTGCACCACCCTGGCCACCCTCCTCTCGGGGGTGGCCATGATTTCGTGTCTGTAACTTGGGGTGAAAACCAACGACCTTCAGGCGAGGATCCTCACCCTGGAATCTGCTAAAAGGGCACCCTCCGTTCCCCTGCTGCCGGAGAAGGCAGATCAGCTGAAGACCATAGTCAGGTGTGTGAGGCTGGGCCTTGCTCGAGGGGGAGTTGCATGTGGATAGAATTTTGCACAGGTTCAGTCAGTCTACAGGATCCACCCTTACTGGTTATACAGTTGATTTGGGATGTGTGAGCCTCTGTGGTATCTATTTATTCAAGTCCCTTCCTTGGTTTCTCTCCAAGTCTGTGTGGAGGATCTTCCCTCTGTCTTCCTTAAGGATTGCATGTTGCAATGGCAGTAGGGGCTTTGCCCGGCTGTTTAGTTTTGTGGAGTCTGGGCTGTCAGCATTCTCAGTTGTATGGAGAATATTCATTGTAATGCTCACATCTGTTTTTCATTTGATAAGGTTAGGCCTTATCAATAGAGAATGGTAAGCACTCTTAAAAGTGAAATAAGCCCATAGATTTAAAAATTCATTTAACTCGGAATTCTTTTCATATTAAAGGTTTTAAAAATTGGGAAAAAAAAGTTTTCCTTTGTTTTTTTGGAGGGGGAGAGTTAACAGAGGTTGTGCTCAGATATTGATGAATGGAGAATTGAAAGGGATTCCTTTAAAGATGACTTAGACTCCAGTAGGGAGAGGGTAGTTTTTCTGCCAGTGGAGAGATGCAGTAGTTGCAGCCCGAATGTGATAAAGTATGTCTACAACATTGGCTGTTATTGATAGGACACACATTGCCATGAGCTGCATTGTTAGTGCCGGAGTTTTGCCTTGGCTGTGCAGGGAGAGGGTGTGTTAGGTCCTCTCCCTGAGGGCTATATGCAGATGTCCCCACCTAATTAAGTCTCCACCCAGTTACCTGGGTAACCTGCAGACCTGGAGGCAGTTACCTTTCCCTGAGGTCACCTCATAATCCACCTGGCCACACCCCTTGCCCCTGCCCTAGATAAAGCAGGGCTGGGTGGGGGTCGCGCTCTCTCTCTCTCCCCCCCCCTCTCTCTCCCTTCTCTCTGGCCATGGATCATCTTGGCCACAGGCCAGCAGTTTGGTAATAAACTTTTCTCTCCTGCCTGAATACCGCGTGGCGTTCTCCTTTACCGGCTACCTACTTTAAAAACCTAACAGGGTGGGGATAGTTGAATAATGAAGAAAGGTATTACCCAAATCTTTCAATCTATGTCAATGTTAAATTGATTTTTAAATTAAAAACAAAATTATGTCTTGAGTACTGTTAGCATTGGCTAAGATCCATGCACTTACATAAATGCTGTTTGTGCAGGCTATCAAACATTATTAACAGCCACAGAGGAAGAGTCCCTGAAGAACTCACAGAACTGGGATACTACTGCTAGCTCTTAATATATCTTCTTTTCCTACAGGAATCCTACGAACACATGGCTAAACTGAGAATCACAAGAGAAACACCTTCTGAGTGCAACTGTCCAGCAGGTAAGAAATGAAACTTAACTAGTTTCCATCTAGAGGAGAGCATTTGCAAACAAAAGATCATATGCCTGTCAGGTCTACCTGTAACAGTAACAGAGAAAGAATGCAGACCCAACTTGCTTTAAGAAAATCAACATGTCTCCCTTTGACAGATGGTGAGTAAAGCCACAAATATTATTTTAAGCAGCATACCAGTGTCTGTGAGGGGAAAAAAAAGAGCTAATCACCATGAAAAATATTGGCAAGGGGATATACAAATTTCTTAGTATCCCGGATTGAAAAGTCATCTTCAATTTTATTAAATAACTTCAGTGTTCGTGGTGAACCTGGTCTGAATAGCTGTGAAGCCCTGGTGTCTAATGTTATATTAGTGCAGAGTTTTTTGTGGTTATTATATTCGCAAGTGATCTGACCTGTAGGTAAAAATGAAGACTAAAGGAAATTAGTTCTTTATTTTGTTCTCAGTACCTTGCCAGAAATATTCTTCCATGTTGTCCATTTTTCTGTGTAGTTATAAGAAACCATAGTGACAGTGTGTATTAGAAGGATAGAGACGAAAGGGTAGTGAATGAGCACCCCCACCCCCCACCCCCGAATCATTAAATCTTCATTCAGAGACTTCTGAGCCTTGGTTGTTGTCTGTAGACCTAACAATTTAAAAGCTCTTGGAATATGGCCAGGGGAAGGCATTTAGTGGATACAATATTATATAAGGCATCAAAACTCCCATGAATCTCAAGAAGTTCTTTAGATAAACATGGTGAATGTATTTATGAACATTCTAGTTTCTTTCATCCTTATGCATGGAAAATGAGTCTTTTTCTCTCATATGGAAGAGCTCATTTCAATGTAGTCATGTGCTTCATAATGACACTTCAACCCAAGACAGGTCACAAATATAACAGTGGACCCCTAAGATTGTGTAACCTAGTGATGTCATAGCCAGCTTAGTTTGTGTGAGTGAGCTGTGTGATGTTTGCTCAGCAGTGGGATGGCAACAGCACAGCCCTTAGAACACGCCCCAGTTATGATTAAGCTGCAGGTGACTGTGAAAAACTTTGCGGCTGCTGTTCACTGCTGGCTCACACCTGTAATCCTGGCTACTCAGTAGGTGGAGATCTGAGAATTGCAGTTCAAAGCCAGCCTAGTCAGCAAAGTCTATGAGACTCTTATCTCCAACAAACTAAGAAAAAGCTGGAAAAGGCACTGTGGCTCAAGTGGTAGAACGCTAGCCTTGAGCACAGAGAGGCTCAGGGATAGCACCCAAGACCCTGAGTCCAAGCCCCGGGACTGGGGATAAAAAGGACTACTGCCTGTAATTTCTTATAGATTGCGGTTGGTTTTTGTCTCATGATAACTAGTTCAGGCACAGTTTTAGACTTTTCAATTTTCAGGTTATACAGCATAAAAGCTTTTAGTATTTGTATTTAGTATTTGTATTTGACCATCTTTGAGATATATTATTTTTTCAGTGAAGGCTTTTGATGAGAAGACAAAGCGTGGATGTTTGACATTGTGTGTTTCATCCTGAGTAGTAGAGAAAGACCTCAGAAGTAAGATATTCAAGGGAAGAACTTTTCCAGGACAGGAATGAAATCACAGCTGCCCCTGCCCCATAGAGATGATGTTAATTTCCCCGACAGTGGGTAGGGTAGGTATAGGACTTCACAAATCACACCTGGCAGGAAAGAGCATCTTTTGAATATACAAAAAAATCCAGTACACGGGCTGTGTGTATGTGGGGAGCTTAAATTTAATTTGGAAGATTCATAACAAACTTGGTAAAATGTTGAAAAGTGACCACACCGAGTTCTATTTCCAGAGGAGATACTATTGTTTTTATGATGCTTCATGTAGGCCAGTGATTGAACTCTTGTCATCTGGGAGAAAGCTATTATCCTTAAGAGTTTGCTGTATATTCCCTGGGATGATTATTACAGACTTTGTTTTTCCATCTTGCTTTTTTTGGGGTCAGTCCTGGGCCTTGGACTCAGGGCCTGAGCACTGTCCCTGGCTTCTTCCCGCTCAATGCTAGAACTCTGCCACCTGAGCCACAGCGCCCCTTCTGGCCGTTTTCCATATATGTGGTGCTGGGGAATCGAACAGAGAGCTTCTTGCCACTAGGCCATATTCCCAGCCCTGTTTTTCCATCTTAATGTGATAAATGAATAATAAACAGCAATTCTCTTGGGTTGTTGTTTATTGGTTGCTCTATCACCTGCTTTCCTTCTTGCCACCACTAGAACTCTGCATTACATCAGTTTTTACCTGGCTCCTTGGGAGGGAACTCTGAAGGGGCACATTCAAACACACAGAACCAGATGGGGTTTTTGGTGAGTTACAGAAATAAACTCAGTTCTGCTTGTCCAATAACAAGACATCACCCAAACGCAGGCTTTGTGTTAAAAGATTCTGGAGAAAACCAGCTGATGCAGGATTATCTTAGGGAATGAGCTGGCTGGCCAAAAGGGCTTAGAAAGAAGATATGGCACTTCCCACCTGATTTGGCTGGAACCTCTGTTCGCCATGTGTGACTAAGACTTGTCACCCAGACATCTGTTTGTAGGACAGAGTGAGACAAGTGTGACCTCAACTCAGTTCCTGTGGACACATGCCCATCCATTGAAGTTGACACTCTTGATGACAGGCTGAGTCTCAGAGCCAAGGGTCGGTAGCAAAGAAGCAAATTTGTGTTGTTTGTACTCACTGATGGCTTCTGCTAGAACTCAGGTCTTACTGGGGTTTTCCCAGGTAGCCTCTGTGGGAAGGCTTTGAGGACGATTTATTGAATGGCTTCTCACAGTAGGAGAGGCTCTTTGTGATTTACTTTCTATAACTAGGAGAGTTTTAAGTGCTAGCAATCTTAGGATTTGTCCCCTGGGCAGAGGGACTCCAGAGCTAGAAGCCTAATAAGGAATCCAGAATGAGCTGGATATGTCTAGACTGCAATCTTAGATCTGATACTAAATAATGGTGTGACTGTGATCAAATGAATGCACTTCATTTTTTCACCAGGAAAAAAAAAGAGTAGAAATTCCTTCTCCATTGTACGATTTATGTAAATTGTTTGGCATATTAGTGTTTAGAGCTTAAATAATACTTCTGTTTTTTTTGTGTTGCTTTTTTTTTTTGTAAGTTTCTCAGAAAGACTAGCAAATTCTCTTACCACTAAAGCTGCACCCACAGTTCATTAGTCTTTTTCTTACATTCCTTCCTCTGCTCCACAGAGGAACAAGTGGGAAATGTTGCAAAAGTTGCTCAGAACCTAAAGCTAATGTACATGGCGGTTAGTTAAACATCTGTAGGTCATTTATAAAGATAATCTTGCCTGTCAGTATCTCTTGGTGTTGTAGCAGTGGAGTTTGGGGTTTTCATGATACCTAGTTTTGTCTCCAAAGTGTTCACCAAAATGACAGGGGAAACAGACCATTTAGACCGAAGCATACCGGGTAGAAAGACTTGGATTTATTGGGCATGGACTTAGTAAAGAGTGTCTTTACAGCTTCAATATGAGATGTTTACCAAAATGAGTGTCTTCTCCATCTGACTCGTAGACCTATTCAAATCAGATTTATTTATACAGTGATATTTATAACATAAAATTGGACAGTCATTATTATATCATCTTTGTCCTCAGTAGAAAGGCATATTTACCTTTTTTGTAAGATCAAGAGACGCTCTAGAAAACCAAAAGAAAATTTTCTTTTAAGAACCCCAAATAATTCATCAACGCTATGTTTAGCAGACTTGCGTTAGCAATGGCAGAGACAAGGAAATAACAGCTGCTATTTGTGGCTTGAACCCTGGCATACCTGACTGTCTCTAAGAGAGTAACTTGGCTCATCACTATGGCTACAGAATTCTACTTCAGGTTGTGTTCTTTGGATCTTCCATGAAGTATGCATAAAGCAGGCATATTTACAGAAAGGTTTCTCTGTCCAGCCAATGAAGAATGATGGGAATGGATACACCATTCAAGTGATAAGAACTCATTCATCAGTACCATTGGCCTCCTCAGCCTATTAGGTGTTGAAAAGATATGTCCCAGCCATCCCAGAGGACCATGCAGAGATCATCACAGACAGGAGAAGAAGGTTCAAAAGGAGGTTTATTAGTGGGGCCATAGTTCCCATGGGAGAGGGAGCTACATGGTGTCTGCACCTTATCCAGGTGGCAGCGTCTCTCTCTGGGGGTAAAGGGGAAGTAGATAGGTAGTGAGTAGGAGTGGCTCATTAGGTATGGGTGGATCTGGGGGCTAGTGGGAGGAGCTGAGGACCTGAGGCTAAGGAAATGCAAACAGGTATAAGAACCTCTGTGGTGTCATCCATGAAGAATAGGAAATGAAGAAAGCCACCTTGGCTTTTTCATTCACATGTTACACAATCTTGTGCAAATCATTTCCACATATGGCTTTTTACAAACTGGTCATATCATTGTACGTAAGAGCTGGGCAATAACGACTTAGCATCTTAGTCAATTCTCTACCTAGCATAAATTCTAAACAGTACCAGATTTTGGGATTTTTTTTTGGGGGGGGGGCAAATGAGGCAGACTTGCCCTGCATCCTCATGGAGTTTCTAGTTCCATGAAGATGACACCAAATGTTAATTTGAAAAGGACTTTCCATGTGGGATAAGCAAAATCAAGAGGAGTACATTTTGGAGCTTATAACCTAAATCTATGAAATGTTTACAATATGGGAAGTTGTTTAAATGGTTTGGTGGTAGAGAAAGAAAACTATACTTATGTTTCAGAAATTCATAATAGAAGAAAATATGGCTCCTGAGAAAATCTGTAGGAATGGATACAAAGTTTGTTGGTTGCCTTTTGAATTTCTAAGAATTGATGGATAGGTAGATAAAGGTACACTGGTAGCTGATCTGCTGATATTCCAAATGAAAGAAACATGATATTTTTTTTCTTGGTCATGGGGCTTGAACTCTGGGCCTGGGCTCTGTCCCTGTGCTCTTCAGCTCTACTCCCTGAGCCACTTTCTAAACATGATTTTTAATATAGAATGGACAGCCTGTTCTATATGATGGTAGTCTACTCTATTCTATGAATAGTGAGAATAAAGTTGAGAACTTCTTGTGTGGAGTGTTTAACAGCTACAGGTAAAAAGTGAGACTAGAAGCCATCTGGTGGTGGCTCAGTTATAATTCTAGCTTCTTAGGAGATTGCAATCTGAAGGTTGGGATTCAAAGCCAGCCTAGGCAGGAACTTCCATGAGTCTCTCACCTTCAATAGCCACCAAAAAGCCAAAGTAGAGCTGTGGCTCAAGTGATAGAAAGCCAGCCTTGAGCGAAAAAGTTAAGGGGCAATGCCCAGGCCCTGAGGTCAAGCCCTAGTATGAGCATACACAGAAAGTAGATACTTCTTAAGGTATCCTCTATACTTATGAAATGACTATTTACAAAGTGGGAGTAAATGCCAACAAGCGCAAGTACCCCTCATTCCCAAGTGGGAGCAGTACAGATCCTGGTGATGGATTGAGGACGCCCCAGTATGGTGATGGACGTAAATGTTCATGCTTGCTTTGAGATAGAGCACTCTTCCCCCTGGTGTCAGAGCCTTTGTGTTCCTTTGCTAATCCAGTTGACTTGAGCATATAAAACTCCATGTCTTGCTGTATACATTTTCAATGATACAGAGAACAGAAACAGTTTTACCTTAAGAAACTTGAATAAGCAACTTGAGATGGTGAATGTTATGGAAATGAAAATGGCAGATATTCTCCACTTCCTGTGACACAGAACAGGGCACAGTGATGAGGGTGCCCCCACGAATATCCCCAGTAAGTCTTTCTCAGGCCTACTGAATCCAAAAGGCTGGACATGACATGCTCAGTGACTTTTCTGCTGAGAGTGGACAAGGACAAGTTGCCTTTTGAAGGGGTGTTCTTGTTTCTTCTCTTTTGTCTGCCTTGTTTACAAATGAAGAAGCTAATTCTTCCAATTCTTACTCTGTGATGCTTGGCTTGGAACTTGAGGCCTTTTCCTTGCTTCATTTAAGCCACTCCTCCAGTTCCTTTTTTTTTTTTTTTGGCTTTTGAGTTATCTTTGGATAGTCTTTTGGGCTGGCCAGCCCTCCCCTTCCTCTATCTCTTCCACCTTTCTCCCTTTTCCTCTGCCCTTTTCACTCTTCTTCCCCTTTAACTCCTTCTCCCCTCCCTCCCCTGCTTTTCATTTGATCAGGTGGTCTCAAGACTGTGCTCCTCCCTACCTCTGTTCCCCAGTATCTGGGAAACAGAAGTGTGCCACGATGTCCGGCTTCCTTTCCCTTTCTCACTGTAGTAATTCCGTTGGTAATTATGTAAAAGGATACCAATACTACATGGAGTTTCAATTCACTGTAGCTTATTCGATGTGTAGGAGCAAGCATTCTTTCAAGGCCACAGTCTGCTCTGCTTCTGATTGCTTTGTAAGGCTGTAAAATCAACTCTGTGACATGACCCAAATGGAAGCCATCCAAGACCTATCATGAAAAACTGTTTGGGTGCCCTCCTTACCACGTTAGAGACTCTCTGGGGTGGTTTGGTGGAAGTGGAGAATGTGAAAACTGTTTATGGATGACTGAGCTGCAGGCTGAAACCTGAAACCCAGGATATGACTGGCTACACCTAGAAGCATTGCTACCTAACCTGGCTTGCCAAGATGGGTGAAGTTTGGTGGGGTGGTTTAAAGTGCCATGGAATTTCACAATGCCCCCAATCCCTCCCCAATTTGTGTTAACAATGGTGATTCTTACGTGGAGATAGGAGGAACTGAGCTAAATAGGAGTTCACTGCTCCACCAGTTTCTTCCCAATTGAATTGCGAGCTATCCCTTGTCTTCTTTGGTGATGGACAAAATCAGTAGAGAAAGCAAATAGTTTCTCCAACCCATCAGCTCTAAGATACCTGAAATGCAGTCAATGTTGCACTTGTGTATAATAGATACAGCCACAGCCATGAACTTTGGGCTAGTATTCCAACAGCTAGAATAAGTGGAATTAATACTGTCATTCAACTTACTGTGGAACTTCTTCCCCTCAAAATTTGGAATTTCTATGAGTACAGGATAATTTGGAATTGCGATGACACTTCTGACGTCATTGCCTCCAGAGATGTCACTGCCTCTTCAGTTGAAGGCCTTATTCTCTTCATGAATGGTAGTTGAAATGTATTCATTTCCCTTCATAATGTGTTCCTTACATTGATCACTAGATTCATGCAGTTTTTGTTATAAGGGCATACTTATAGGCTTTGACACCTAAAATGTAAAAAAAAAATTATAATTTCAATTTATAGGCGTTCTGTTCTTCGTTATGGACATGAAGCTTTAATTCTTGTATTTAAAATATATTCACACGTTATAAAATACAATGATCATATTTACTCTAATTGAGTTAATTGTATCAAGCTCTGGCTTGTACATTATGGTATAACTGGGAGTCAGAATATATGTCTAGATAGTCTTCTTTGTTATCGGTTCCTCTCGCCTCTTCTCCCACTTTTCTCACCTCTTTTCCTCCTCTTCCTTCTCCCTTTTCTTCCCAAAGAGCTCAGTGTTCCTCACTGAACGTGAGGAACCTATTCCTTAATCTGTTCGCACTAGGAAGTTGGGGAAATGCACAATGTAACCCACTGTGATATCATACATCACAAACATCAACATCTCTCACCCCATCTGTCTGCCTTAAAGTCTGAGATTTTTTTAAGCCTTTAAGTCATCCCAGTTTTTGACATGTTTCTGTGCATTTTTTCATTTTTCTTTGTGCTTTTATACTTTTTGTTGCCAGCACCAGGGCTTGTACTCAGGTCCTGAGTGCTATCCCTTAGCCTTTGCACTCAAGGATAGTGGTCTACCAC